>NC_056751.1:561644643-561944643 GCF_019279795.1 Protopterus annectens | reverse complement strand
ATACAATTATCTTTAGATTTGTTGTACATAGATTTCTTTAACACCCTTCTATAAGGCCCGTTAAGTGCTGGCGTATTTGTACTTTTTAGTTCAATTAATAGGTTCCAAAATGCTTTTTAACATACTGCTTTTGTATCCCCTCACCAAAAAATAATTTTCAAGTTCATTTAGATTCTTAAGGAAGTTTTTTTTTATTATTATGTTTTTCAATACTTCATGGACTCATTGTTTTTAAGTGGATTTAAAGGTTCAGTTCTGTCTTATGCTGGAGTTATCTAGAATTCTGAGACCTGCATTTGCTCATCTGTGATGTTACTTGGCTAACACTTGTTCTGCTGACAGAGTACTTTGATATGTGTTTACTTGTGCAATGTGCACTGTGATCTTTATTTATCACCCTACAACAATCATCTACCACTGATCAAACATATCCAGGTATGACTGCCATACAGTTTGCAACATGCTGTAGCATGATATTGGATAGGTAGACATGTTTTCTGCATTTCACCATGGCTGGTATGCATCCCCACCCTGTTTGACAACTTGCCATTGCCCATGTTGTGTTTATTCTTAAAATAAATCAATAAATAAATAAATAAATGGGGCCTATTCCCACCAAAAAAAAAACATTTCCCATGGCTGTCTGACTTTCCTATTCCAACATCCCTCTTGTGTGCCCCTTTTCTTCACCCATACCCCACATTTTCTTTTTTATCTCCCACTTTTCTTGGATGTGTGTATTACCTGTGTTCCCCAAGCAAGTCCCGCACTAATTGTTAGCCATTGTTAGCTGTGGTGATGTGGCCATGATTGCCCTTCACCTTTGTTAATTTTTTATTAGAAAATTTATGAATTCAATTGGAATCCATAAGTGATAGCTAGCATATTTTATAATAACGACTTAGGGTTATATTCCATAGTTGTCCTTAAGCTTAATGGAGAGATTCTGTTATAGATATGTATTTAAGACTGTCAGAATGCTTGAATTGTTAAGATTCTTTCTGTAACTTTTTAATGCACATCACGCTTTGACAGCAATTTTCCATTACTTATGGATTACTTGCAGGTAATGTAGAGTATGTCATTACTGCTGAGATACTCCATTGTGCACTGAGATATTCAGAGTTCACTGTGGCGCACTTACATATTACATTGTTATCAACAAATTTGCCACTGATATTGGTGTAATGCACTGGATTATTTGAACTTTATAGAATTTGGCACAATATTTCAGTCCTGTCCATCCCCACTAGGAAACAACATTGCTATTTAATAATTTCCTTAAACTGCATGGCATAGCCTGCTTCATATACCAGTATCCTACCCCAACTGCACCTTGAAATAAATAAAAACTCAAAGGAAAATAACTCCTCAAAAAACAAAAAAAAAGCTACCAATACAGACCTTGTCGGCATACACTACAAAGAAATGTGCTACATCTTGGTATACAGCTAAAATCATCCAACCTGGTTTTAAACATACTCTGATAATGGAATGTCTAAATCCATACTCCTTCCTCTCTTAATAGCTTTAGATTAATTGCAAACATTTGCCACTTTGGCCAATACAGTATATTAGATAAATTATTCACCAACAAATTCTAGAATATATATATAAAAGCAAGGCATTCTGTTTTATAAAACATTGATTCCATTAACTCTTTAACTTCAATCTGTACCTCAAGCAGTCAATTCCTTATACGTATATATAGATATATATATATATATATATATATATATATATATATAGAATTAGAGCTACTAGGAAGAGTAATATTTCTAGATCTTCAACAAAGTCTAGCTATCTGTTGATTTTTTTATAAATTTAGCCAGTGATTAGCTAATTATGTCAATGACATAATACTTGTTCAAAAATATTTATTTATTTATGTTAAATGAAAAAGTACTTTAATGAAAAGATCAATACACAGGAGGTTCAGGTTCAGGTTCTTTACTAGTGTACACCAGAAGGCAAAAAATGTACAAGTACAGAATTTTGTCTGAATGAAACAGGAAGAACACAACTTTTATACTATTTCTTACTAGTATTAACCCACCAGGCTGACGTAGTCAGTCACAAGGGGTTTTACATCACTTTAGCTTACAATATTCTATTCATCTAAAATGCTGATACTACATTTTGCTTAAAATGTTTTCTGGGAAACAACGTGGCCTTGCTAGCCACCTGGTTAGTTACAATACCCTTTTACAAAAGTTTCCACTCAAGGTTCTAAATTAATTCGAACATAATAGTAGATACAGTTCTCAATACATTTTCCTTGTTACATGTTATCACTTCCTCCTTGCAGCCGGTGCATTATCTAGTAACATATACAAGGTTGATTGCTCAAGTGAAAAAGAGCAGAAGATTCTCATTATTTCACACATTTAATTTCCTGACCCAGCAGATAATCACTTGTGAGAAGCATAAACATTAATTCTTGCTGAGCTAGCAGCTGCTGGGGTCAGAGGCCAACTTGCAAAAAGCACACTGCAGTTTCCAAAAGCTTCTTGCAGTTTCATATGAATTCATTTTTCTTGTCATAACATTAATAGAATAAAATGCATTATATCTTTCTTATTTCTTAATAAGCACTAAACATATACATTAATACATATTTACCTAACATTTTCCCCCTGTTAATACTTTTTATTATATTCTCAGAAGTTTAAATGATTTTTATTTCTTCTCCTAACCTCTTCCACTTGAGACTTGCAGTTAAGAGAGTCATTCAGTTTAGACTTCAAGGAGAATTTCATTTGGAACCAATTCCTCAAGTTCAATGTCTTGATACAAGGTTTCAGAGACAGACATATCTATACAATCTTTAATTAATCTTTTCATGCAGGGGATTCCACAACAAACACATGCTCCTAATAGGAGTAAACCCACACAAATGACAATCAGAATATTCATTAGGATGGAACCCCACCCCCCCCAAACAGATTCTGGAAAAAATCCGTCAGAGGGTTTGGGCCTGATTTGGTCATGGCCGACATTTGCTGAATCACCTCCAGATGGTTATTAATTTCATGTCTATTATCTGGTATGTACGTACAGCATTCTTCTTTAATAAGTGCACACGTACCACCTCTCGCTGCTAGGGTGAAGTCAAGAGCCATCCGATTTTGCAACACAACAGTTCTCATGGCATTCAGTTCATCAGTCACTAATTCAAGAGCAGAAAAAGTTGCATTACTCATTACTTCGAGAAGTTTCGACAGTTTCCTCAGCTCCCAAATTGATTTGACTGCACCATACGCTGGGAGTATACCTGCCCAAGATATAACACTGTCACTCAAGTCCATATGAGTCAATTTGTCTTTGTCCTTCACGGAGTTATGGTCTTTCCAACCTGCTTCAACTCACCCTACTGGATTCACAGGTTTCTCGACTGGATCTTTGGTTTTCTTGGAAACATCTCTCACGTTCCGTATTTTACCCAGAGGTAATTCCACAGTGTGTCGTATGGCCGGAACCAGGTAGCCCAAAAAACAACTGCTGGATCAATTCTCAGGTAGCCATTTGTATGCCTTTTTCCCACACACAAAATAACAGTTTTCAACTTTAGTACTAATACGCACCAACCCTGCATGAAACATTTTTTTTATCTATGATTGACAATTGTTTAATCAAAACAGGATTTCTTTGTACTTCATTCAATGTTGTTTTCATTGAGTTCAAATATGAATCATAGTTAGTATTGCAAACAGTACCCCCACTTTTAGTCTTAATATAACATTTATAAGATATTGTTATGTTACAGTTACTCCAGCCCACCTGGAGAGTATCATTCTTGAAAAAACACAAAATCCCTTTTTGTGTAACAGGTAAATACAATGCTATTTTATCCTGTGATCTCACAGTTCCTGTGTCAAAAAGCAAATTCTCCCAAGTCTCATTGATCCCTAAAGGAACAGCGGGCATTAGTAGTCCTCCATATGCTGTTGGTATAGCTGTACAAACCCAGCAGTTTGAAATGTTCATCGTCTCAGCATATACACGTTTAATTGCTAGGTATATGTTAAAGTTTGGATGCCAGTCTATGGATGTCTCATCACGTTTATCCAGTTTTACTTGTGTGGTTGAGAAATGAAAAAACCACAACAAAAAGAAAATTGTCAAAAGTACAGTCAACAAGTGTACGCTCAATAATATGATTATGCAACATTTTTGAGGTTGGTCTGAATTTCTATCTTTGGCCATTTTGTTCTTGTTGCGTAACAGTTACAATGTTTTTATCAAGTTGAAAGTTCTTTACCGGTTTACAGTGCGTCAAATGGATCCAAAATGACCTTTCAGCTATTTTGACTGCAGTAGGCATGGCCAGCAGTACCTGGTATGGTCCTTCCCACTTCGCGCTTGCCCAATTCTTCCTCTTTGTTACCTTCACCCAGATCCAGGACCCCAGGGCTAGAATCACTTCCAATGGTCTGGTCTGTTCTTTATCTGAAAAAGAGTTAAACTGCAAGAGGGATTTATTTGTTAACAGTTTCCTCATATAACTAGCTAGTGAACTATCAGCCTCCTGTTCTGCAGGCATGAGAACTTTCCACTGAGGTACATAATATGCTCTCCCAAACACCATTTCAAAAGGAGTTAAACCCTTTGCATTTGGAACTGTTCACATACTCAGCAGCACCAGAGGCAGACAGTGCACCCAGTTCTTTTGGGTTTCATTAACTAACTTTCTAAGTTTGTTCTTGAGGACTCCATTTTGCCTCTCCACCAGTCCTGCAGATTGAGGGTGATAAGCACAATGGTTCTTAAGGGAAATCCCAAAGAAGCGTCCCAATTGCTGTATGGTCTGATTTACAAAATGTGTACCATTGTCACTATAGATCCTTTCCAGTATGCCAAATCTAGGAATAATCTCCTTTATGAGAGCTTTTGCCACTGTTGTTGAATCCGGGTTTTTAGTCGAAAAGGCTTCCACCCATCTGGAAAACATATCTACAATGACAAGGCAATACCTTTTGTTATCACATTTGTTAAATTCTATAAAATCCATACAAATAGTATGGAACGGATATGGCGGTGTAGGAAAACTTCCTTGTTTAGGTTTAAATGCCCCTTGTGCATGATGTTTGTTCAAATATGACATGCCGCACAAATTTTTTTTGTGTAATTTGTGAATCCATATGTTTGGAATATTCGGTTTACTAACTGTACCATCCCCCCTGTTGAGACATGGCATTGCCCATGGCTCAACAAAGCTGCATATCTAAACAAATTAGACAGAAAAATTGTTTTTTTCTCTTTGGAGATGTACAGCCCATTTTCAAGGATTGTTCCTCGTTTTTCCCATTTTTGTTTCTCTGCTTTTGTAGTAAGCGTCTGCATTGTTTTTAACATTTCTAGGTCTAAAATTTCAGAGGGTTGTAATTCCTCGTCTAAAAGTAAAGTTTCTGAGTCTGAAGCTGCTTGCTTCACAGCTGCATCAGCTCTCGCATTACCTTTTGAAATTCTGTCCTGCTGTTTCGTATGAGCTACGCATTTGCAAATAGCTACTTAATAGGTAACTGAATAGATTCTAACAATTCTAAAATAAATTGCGTATGATTAATTGGTTTACCACTAGATGTTATCATCCCTCTATTTTTCCACTGCTGTGCAAAAACATGTACAGTAGAAAAAGCATACTGACTGTCAGTATATATGTTTACACATTTGTCTTTTGCTAAGGTACAAGCTCGTGTTAAGGCAATCAATTCTGCTTCTTGTGCAGACAAGTTATGTGGTAAGGATTGGGCTTCTAAGGTTTCAGTGTCTGTAACTATTGCATACCCCACTAGGTTTTTCCCTGTAGGGCCCCTTCTGCATGAGCCGTCCACGTAATATGTCACCTCGGCCTTATCCAAGGGAATATCTATGAGATCTTGTCTGGGTAATGTTTTCTGCTCAATTTCCTGCAGGCAACTGTGTGGTGTGCCATCCACAGGAGTTGGGAGCAAAGTTGATGGATTTAATGTCGTGCATCGTTCAATTGTCATATGAGGTTGGCTCAAAAGTATAGTCATACAGGAAAGGTGTCTAGCAGGAGAAAGATAAGCTACCTTTTCTTGCAGTAAAATTATCGCAACCACATGAGGCACTTTCAATGTGAGAGGGTGGAATAACACCACTGAGGCTGAAGCCTGTACTGCCATTGCAGCTGCGACTACTGGTTTTACACAGTGGGGCAAGGATCGCGCCACTGGGTCTAACTGTGATGAATAGTAAGCTATGGGGCGTTGCTTATCCCCATGTTGTTGTGTCAACACTGATGTCATATATCCCTGCTTACAGTCTACAGTTTAAAAGAAACATTTATGATAGTTTGGTAGTCCTAAGACTAATGAAGAAGCTATCAATTGCTTCAACCTGCAGAAAGTTATTTCTGCTTCAGGTGTCCATTGTAATAAATCCTGTGCTCCCATCGGCTTTTTGTATATGAGGTCGGTCAGTGGAGCAGATTCCAAAGCATAGTTTGGTATCCAACTCCGGCAGAAGTTTGTTGTTCCCAAGAAGGACATCATTTCCTTCTTGGTCGCTGGTTTGGGTGCTTGTAAAATCGCTGTTTTTCTATCCTCATCTAGTATTCTACCTTCTTTGGATATTACATATCCTAGGTATCTAACTTGTTTTCTCCAAAACTGTAGTTTGCTTTTGTTTACTTTGTGTCCCCATGTTGCTAAGAATTGTAACAGTGCTATGGTATCCTCCCTGCATTGGTGCTGGGTGGGGGCTGCTAGCAAGATGTCTACATAAAGTCGAATTTGACTACCCCCCGGTGGGATGAATCCTGCCAAATTACTAGCCATTTCTTGTGCGAATATTGTTGGACTCTCACAATATCCCTGTGGTAGTCGAGTATAGGTATACCTTTTCCCCTGAAATGTAAATGCAAACCAATATTGGCTATCAGGATGTAAAGGTATTGAAAAGAAAGCATTGCTGATATCTACCACAGTAAAATATTTCTGGTGAGGTTTCAAATCATTTAACAAAGTGTGTGGATCTGGCACCGTAGGTGCTCTAGGTATTACTGCATTATTTACAGCTTGTAAGTCCTGAACCATACGCCATTCCCCATTTGCCTTTTTAACAGGAAATAGGGGTGTATTACATGGTGAATCAGGAGATTCTACCAGTATTCCTTCTCTAAGTAATGCTGCTATTATAGGTTTGATTCCTATCTCTGCATCCTTTCTCAAAGGATATTGTCTCTTCCGTGGTCTGAATGCTGACTTTGGTGTAATAGTAACTGCTCCTGCTGTTCGAATAAGTCCTACATCTGACTTGCCTGTTGACCAAAGAATCTTTGGTATGTTACATAAGGCTTTCTCCTCTTCTTCTAATAAGAATGCTAATCAGCTGTCCTAACTAGACTGCAAGTGTACAGCTGGGTGTGCCTGTGTTAGCCAATTCAGTTTTTGTTTCTGTATTCCCTGCTCTGATAATTCTAAATCAGTTTGTTTCTCCCATCTCGTTACCTTTTCTCCTAGGTCTGCCCATTTTACATTTTTGTTCTTAGTTAAACTGACATGTGGTAATCGATTAGATTTGTATAGTGCAAGGAATTCTTGAGGTAATGAACAGATAATAACACTGTTTCCCCTCAGTATCCCAGTACAGATTATGTAACACTAATCTGTTTACACAATTTCTGAACAATTCTTCCTCATATTCCTTATCAGGTCCTGGTGTGCTACAGTAATACAGAGTGCAATGCAACAAATGCTGTCTGTCAGTGTCAAGGGAGGGGGATTTACTGATGGCTACATTCATCAGTTCCTCGGTCACTGCCCCTGGACCAGTCGTAACCAAGTCCTGGCCATACCAGTAAAAAGTTTCACCCTCCAGTCGCACCGCAAAAGTATCCACTTGTCGCTGTGCCTCCATACCCTGCATAGTCGGAACTACTGCTATGCCAAATATCTGCATAAGGTCCCTACCTAATAGGTTCACTGGACATTTTGCAGAAACAACAATTTTACTCCTTTGAGTCATCCCTGAAACAGGGTCAGTTATTGCTATATCATGGGAAAGTGGTTCCTGGTATAGCTGTCCATTTGCAGCTTTCACTAATATATAATCAGGTGATTCTGAATGTTCCGGTAACTTGGAGTGGTGTATTAGAGTCCGTGATGCTCCTGAATCACACAGGAATTTAACTTCCTTCCCCTCCACCAGAAGTGTAACTTCCGGTTTTGTGTCTGCTAGGTAGAGCTCTAGGCTCAATAATGCTAAATCTAAAATCTCATTTTCTTCATCCTCCATGTCTACTTGCACTTCCTCTACTCCTTCTATCACATTTACATTTGTTCTTTCTTTATTGTCTTTTTCTGATGATTTCTGACTCTCGTATGGTGTATCTTCACCATCATATAGTCAGTCCTCATCTCCCTTATCCTCTGTGGTTACCTTCTTATTTTGTTTGCAATCCCTAGCTAGATGTCCTTTCTTCCCGCACTTAAAGCATTCACCTCTCTTTTTCCTTTCTTCAAAGACCTCTGACTGTTTGTCAGATTGTTTGTTTCCCTGTGCATTTTTCTTACCCTTTTTACCAGACTGTAATACATAAACTTCAGCTCCGTCTTCAGCAGTGAAGACTTGCACTTTCTTTTTCTTTTTGCTATTAAAATGTCTTTCAGCATGTCTAGCATATTCAAGTAAGGCTTGTAACCTACTTGTTCGATGATCTATCATATGCTTCATAATGAAGCTACTAATAGGTGCAATGCAACCTTTTAAAAATGCATTTTGCAATTGTTGTTCATATGGGGAATCATTCATTTGATTTTCAGGAACTGTCATGCCACTATGATTGTTAAAGCACTCTAATAATCTGGCATAGTACCCATCTACTGTTTCATTTTCTTGCTGTATGCATTGATTAATACAAGTCCAGTCTGCTCTAGGTTTCCATTTCTCAGAGATTCAGTCTGTAAGGCCTTTTACTCTATTGACTAGTTCTGCGTCACTATGTGGGAGTGGCTTAAATTCTGCATTACGAGGATTCCAGGTGCCACAAATCATGTGCCAATCTGGACCTACAATTTGTCTAACTACTTTTTCTACTTCTTCCCCATTTAAGTGGTAACTTAACCTCATGCCTTGTAAATCTTCTAGGAATTTTGTAAAATTAACTTTAGGATGGGGAATTCCCTCAGTAGCCTTCCGGATATCCTCCGGTGACCATGGCCTATATACCAAGAGGGTTGGGTCCTGTCCAACCTGTCCTGTCTGAGGATTTGGTACCTCTATAAGTGGACATATTTCTTCCTCACTCTCAGCTTGTAAATTTCTCTCCATTTGATACGATTCTATGTCCCCCTGTGTTTTACGTGTTTGGGACCTAGTTTCAATGGGATCTCTAACAAACAATTTCGGTTTCACTGAGACATCAGGATACCGCGGAGGTGGACCAGCTTGTCCACCCACTTCATATCCTGAAAAAGGGAGTGGGGGGGAGGAGCCATTGCTACTACTATATTATTATCTTCTTTGTCTAAAAACAATGCCTTTGAATTATTACTCTTTTGTTCCCTACGTTTTGCTTCCTCAATCCACATGTGTGCCTGAGGAATGCCTAATTCCATTGTTTCTTTGCCTGACCTTTTGTATCACTTTTAAGCTGTTTAAGAAGTTTAACAAGCGAAGATTTGTCTAATTTCCCATCAAATTCATATTCGTTAACCCATTTTGCATAATATCTAACATTATCTGAACGTTGTAGTTGCATATATTTTGTGTCTTCGGTTAGGGGCGGGTCTCGCAATATTTTAGTGCACTGATTTCCCATGTTAATAAATGTTACATAACCCTTTTACCACGTGGTACCAAAACTTCAGTTCCTTTCACAGTTTATCTAGAATAACTGCCTACCTTATTCTGTTACCCTGATCTATGACCAAATAAACAGTAACTTTTCTTGTCCCTGATCTGTATGACAAATCCGACAAAAAAAAAAAACAATATTTAGTGTAACCTAGTCCCTGATCTAAAACAGAAAAAAGGCAAAAAGTCTCCCTACCTGAGCCTCCAGTATTGAGCAGTCGCAGTTCGAAGTGGAGATCCGCTCTTCAGCCACAGATCAGAAAGTGGCCAGCCTCTTTAAACGACAATTCAGTCGGAGGCCTTTTCACTCAAGAAGAACCATTTTGGTATCTTCTCCTGCATACAGACTTCGACCACCGCTACGCTCTGATCCGCAGCTTCTGAGGGATTCCGGTCTGAAGGACCAATCTGTTAAATGAAAAATACTGTAATAAAAAGATCAATACACAGGAGGTTCAGGTTCTTTACTAGTGTACACCAGGAGGCAAAAAACGTACAAGTACAGAATTTTGTCTGAATGAAACAGGAAGAACACAACTTTTATAGTATTTCTTACTAGTATTAACCCACCAGGCTGACGTAGTCAGTCACAAGGGTTTTACATCACTTTAGCTTACAATATTCTATTCATCTAAAATGCTGATACTACATTTTGCTTAAAAAGTTTTCTGGTAAACAACGTGGCCTTGCTAGCCACCTGGTTAGTTACAATACCCTTTTACAAAAGTTTCCACTCAAGGTTCTAAATTAATTCGAACATAATAGTAGATACAGTTCTCAATACATTTTCCTTGTTACATGTTATCACTTCCTCCTTGCAACCGGTTATCTAGTAACATATACAAGGTCGATTGCTCAAGCGGAAAAGAGCAGAAGATTCTCATTATTTCACACATTTAATTTCCTGACCCAGCAGATAATCACTTGTGAGAAGCATAAATATTTTCCTAACAATTTACCTGCTTGCTTAATTACTTACATATCTACTTATTTATTATTTTATCAGCATTTTTTAACCAGGATAATCCTAATGAGCTGAATAGCACCCCTTTTCAGCTGAGCCCCTCAAAGAAAAGCTCAGAACAAAATATAAGATAACAAAGCAAAACCGCATTAACAATGATTCAAATGTAAATGCAAGAGGAAAAGGAAAGGTTAAAAATTATAAACTTCAGTAAACAGAGAAATATATTTATACATAGCCAGTAGCTGTAGCATAATCCAGATACAGGACTGCCGTATCTGCATCTGTTGTAGTTGCTGTTGTATTCTGAGCACATTTTCCAAGCTACCTTTGATTGGAAGGGGCCCTTCTGCACCCTTGTGAGAGAAGTGCACTGATTGGAACCTGTCTGGTGAAGGATCATTGGTCTAGGGCATGGAGTAGGTACCCTCATTGGTTCTTTTAATTTTTTTAAAGTTTTTTTTTTTTAAGTTTTTAGCTTCTGGTGTTTAAGCACTGCATTTGAGCTGGTTTCTGCCTGTTTGCACATTGTGCAGCACTGCACACTGCCAGGCAATTGTGAACCATAGCCAGACAGATAACATCAACAATTTTTGTATCACCACAAATGAAAACAAAATGAAATGAAATACGACCAGCCACAGATTCCACAGCAAATTTATTGCACAATTACAGCACAAAAATCTCTCTCTCTGACATCTCGGCTAAAAAAACCTTCAAGGAGTAAAGAACATAATAGAAGAACTTGCCTAAATACTAAAAAACATAACAATAAAACAATTAAACAATTAGATAAACAATCTCCAATTTAGTTCTTCATTCAACCCGTGTGGGTGCAGAGTATCAAATTTAAGAATATATACTGCTTCCTTAGTCAGAAGCAGTTGTTTAAGATTGCATTCATCATATAATGACACATTTATTTTTTTCCAGAATAGTGCCTTGTAGCCCTTCATTATTACCCTTATGAAAATGTTGGAAATGTACTGCTATAGAACTTTCTAATTTCTGATTATAAATATCCCTTGCATGCTCCCATAATCTCACTTTGACTGCCCTCTTTGTCTCCCCAATATAAAATAAATTGCAAGGGCATTTAAGAGCATACACAACACATTGAGTGCCACAAGAGAAATTATTCAATGTTTGAAAAGGAATATTATTAATACTTGGAAAACTCTTAACTATAAATTTACAGACTTTACACTTATTGCAGCAGGCAGTCCCTGAAAGATAAAAACTATGTAATACATTAATAGGTAGAATACAAAATCTACCTTTCACTAAAAAGTTATAAATATTTCTCCCCCTTCTGTATGAGACACCAAGAGTGGCATTTAGCCAGGAAGAGACATTTTTTAAGGAACACAGATATTTCCAATGTTACTTTGCCTGCTCTATAACCATAGAACTAAAACATCCAAAAGTTGTAACAAAATAAATAAAATCCTTGTCTTCTCTAACACTAAATCTGAGGGGGGCCAAATATTGTCTATTATTGGAATGATGTGTTATAGTCGAAGTGTTGCACAATTTATTCCAACTTTTTTCAAGTAGATTTTTACTATAACCTCTATCACGAAACATGTCTACAGTTATTCCCAATTCTCATTTAAAATCATAAATGTTATTACACAGTCTGGATATCCTAAGCATCTCACCAAAAGGGAGTGCTTCAATGGTGTAAGAAGGATGACAACTATCACCATGGACATACTGTGTACCATGATCAAATTTTCTATGTACAGAAGTGAATAATTCAGTACCAAGTTTGATGCTGATAACTGCATCCAAAAAGGGATACAAATTCTTAACTTAAGATCATCGAATTGCAAACTAAACCTATTATTATGCAACATATTAACAAATTGGGGTACCAATTCTATACCACCTTCAGCTATAAAAATTAAATCATCAATATATCTAAAATACCTGATGACATGATCACAAAAAAATTGTTTCTATATATATATATATTCACTCTCAAAAAGGCCCATGCTCAAATTGGCATACATGGGAGCAAAAACAGCCCCCATTGCTGTGCCTTGTATCTCCCTGTAAAGATTGTTGTTAAATTCAAAAAAAAATATGGGTAAGACAAAAATTTACCAATTCTACTATATATTCTGTAACTGGTGAATTACCCAGAAAAAATCGTAAGGCTTCCAAACCAAAATTATGGCTGATATTCGTATAGAGGCTTTTAACATCTATTGTGAAGAGGTACATATTGTCATTCCACTTAACATCATTAATATTAGCCAAAAAATCAAATAAATCACGGATGAAGGATGGCAAAGTATATACTACAAGCGCTAAATAACCATGTAAAAATTAACCCAGTTTGTGAGTAAAATACTCACAACCTGAAACTATAGGCCTCCCCGGAGGCTTAGCTACATTTTTATGTATCTTGGGGAGGCAATAAAAATAGGCCATTTTACATCCATCTGGATTAAATTTCTTTCTTACATCTGCATCCGAGAAATATCCAAGTCTATTACCTTTTTGTATTAACTCAACATATTCAACCAGAGCTTGCTGGTAAATAGACATATCAATCTTGTCATAAATCTCATAATCCTCTAAATGTTCCATGCACATATCCAAATATTGGATATAGTGGATGATAACCAACTTATTTCCTTTGTCTGAGGGTTTGAAAACAACTTACCTCATTTTACTTAAATTTTGAAGAGCTTTCCATTCCAAGACAGATAAATTATAATTGACCTGATGTTTATTTCTATTAAAGTCAATAAGCACATCCTCAATCGCATAATTTAACATATTAGGAAAATGGGCTATTTCTTCATTCAAAAAAGGTGGCAAAAAATCACTATTTGTGCAGACATTTTGGGTATCCAATCTACAATAGGCATTAAACAAACTATCAGAGTCACAGGTATAAAAACTCTCACACGAAGTATTAATACTGTCATCACAATTAGCTAAATCAACTTCTGTATTAGTATCTCTATTAAATGTAGCTTCCTACTGAATTTAAATACATCACACTTAATATAATAAATTCTAGGAAATACAGTAGGAATAAACTTAAGACCTCGGTTCAAAACTGCCAATTCACAGTCAGTAAAAACATGTCCAGATAAATTAATGATATAACTGTCCTGAGAGGGTAAAAAATTATATTTTACCTCTTTTGTATCCCCTCTGGGGATAGAAGTCCCTTTGAAAATACTCTTGTTGTTCACGAGTATGCTTTGTACCCTGTTTCCCTCCCCTATAGTTATTGTTGGCATGACAAAAGTTTGTTGAAAATGTTCCGGTTGCTGTGCAGGCAGTAAAACGGGATACTCATCTTGATTATTTAGCTCTTCATCCCCTGATGTAAAAAGTCCATCTGAAAATGAGGAATTATATATGTGAGAACCATCTTCCTGCTTTTGAAACCTCACATGATGGCGAGCTTTCTTCCAATTGGCTCTAGAAATAAACGCATTTCCATTTTTGTAATCACTGAGATCTCAAAGTAATTTGCGTTTCTTCCTATCCACCAGTTCTGTTTCATAATTCTTTAATTTTGAGTTAATGTCATTTAAAAAGACATCAAGTACATGAGCATGTGTCCCACACTTTCTTGATCTGGTCTTTCAGCTCCTGCTGTTTTACCCTGTCATGATCTAGAAAGATATTCACCCACTCTAACGTACACCTGTGTGCTGCTGCTACCCAACACTTATGAAATTGCACATCAGCAGCATTTTGAAGATCAAAGGGCAGAGTTGAGTCTTTAAATACTCTCAGCCCCCTCGGTGTAATGTCCAGATCTATATATTTTTGTAGACCGGACATATTAAAAAAAGTAGAGGTCTCTTTCCAAATGCATTTCTCTAGTTGGTCAAAAAGAGACTTACTTTCTTCCGATATAGTCGTAAGTAATTTTCCTCCAACAGTATCAAACGGATTCTGGAAACGTTTATTTCTGACCTGTTCCCATTTATCCCATGTAGTAGTAGCTATGGAACCATTAACATCCCCCTGATTCACCTGTGAATTATGGTCCGGGGTAGAGTTAAGAAAGCTGTCCAACGATAATTGAGACCCATCTCCAATGGTCTCACAAAGAACACGAGGCAAGTTAAAATGTGAATCTGTGGCCATAAGAACATAAACTGTATCACCTCAAACAAAAACAAAATGAAATGAAATATGACCAGCCACAGATTCCATGGCAAATTTATTGCACAATTATAGCACAAATATCTCTCTCTGACGTCTCAGCTAAAAAAGCCTTCAAGGAGTAAAGAACATAATAGAAGAACTTGCCTAAATACTAAAAAACGTAACAATAAAACCATTAAACAATTAGATAAACAATCTCCAATTTAGTTCTTCATTCAACCCATGTGGGTGCAGAGTATCAAATTTAAGAATATATACTGCTTCCTTAGTCAGAAGCAGTTGTTTAAGATTATATTCATCATATAATGACACATTTATTTTTCCAGAATAGTGCCTTGTAGCCCTTCATTATTACCCTTATGAAAATGTTGGAAATTTACTGCTATAGAACTTTCTAATTTCTGATTATAAATATCCCTTGCATGCTCAAATAATCTCACCCATGGCTATCTGACTTTCCTATTCCAACACCCCTCTTGTGTGCCCCTTTTCTTCACCCATACCCCACATCTTCTTTTTTATCTCCCACTTTTCTTGGATGTGTGTATTACCTGTGTTCCCCATTCAAGTCCAGCACTAATTGTTAGCCATTGTTAACTGTGGTGATGTGGCCATGATTGCCCTTCACCTTCGTTAATTTTTTATTAGAAAATTTATGAATTCAATTGGAATCCATAATTGATAGCTAGCATGTTTTATAATAATGACTTAGGGTTATATTCCATAGTTGTCCTTAAGCTTAATGGAGAGATTCTGTTATAGATATGTATTTAAGACTGTCAGAATGCTTGAATTGTTAAGATTCTTTCTGTAACTTTAATGCACATCACGCTTTGACAGCAATTTTCCATTACTTATGGATTGCTTGCAGGTAATGTAGAGTATGTCATTACTGCTGAGATACTCCATTGTGCACTGAGATATTCAGAGTTCACTGTGGCGCACTTATATATTACATTGTTATCAACAAAGTTGCCACTGATATTGATGTAATGCACTGGATTTGTTGAACTTTATAGAATTTGGTACAATATTTCAGTCCTGTCCATCCCCACTAGAAAACAACATTGCTATTTAATAATGTACTTAAACTACATGGCATAGCCTGCTTCATAAACCAGTATCCTACCCCAACTGCACCTTGAAATAAATAAAAACTCAAAGGAAAATAACTCCTCAAAAAACAAACAAAAAAAGCTACCCATACAGACCTTGTCAGCATACACTACAAAGAAATGTGCTACATCTTGGTATACAACTAAAATCATCCAACCTGGTTTTAAACATACTCTGATAATGGAATGTCTAAATCCGTACTCCTTCCTCTCTTAATAGCTTTAGATTAATTGCAAATATTTACCACTTTGGCCAATACAGTATATTAGATAAATTATTCACCAACAAATTCTAGAATATATATATAAAAGCAAGGCGTTCTGTTTTATAAACAATACTAATTCCATTAACTCTTTAACTTCAATCTGTACCTCAAGCAGTCAATTCCTAATATATATATATATATATATATATATATATATATATATATATATAGATATATATATAGATATATATATATATATAATTCGAGCTACTAGAAAGAGCAATATTTCTAGATCTTAGACAAAGTCTAGCTATCTGTTGATTGTTTAATAAAATCAGCCAGTGATTAGCCAATTATGTCAATGACATAACACTTGTTCAAAAAATATTTACTTATTTACCTACTTGCTTAATTACTTACATATCTACTTATTTATTATTTTATCAGCATTTCTTAACCAGGATAATCCTAATGAGCTGAAAAGCACCCCTTTTCAGCTGAGCCCCACAAAGAAAAGTTCCAAACAAAATATAAGATAACAAAGCAAAACTGCATTAACAATGATTCAAATGTAAATGCAAGAGGAAAAGAAAAGGTTAAAAATGATAAACTTCAGTAACCAGAGAAATATATTTATACATAGCCAGTAGATGTAGCATAATCTAGATACAGGATTGCTGTATCTGCATCTGTTGTAGTAGCTGTTGTATTCTGAGCACATTTTCCAAGCTATCTTTGATTGGAAGGGGCCCTTCTGCACCCTTGTGAGAGAAGTGCACTGATTGGAACCTGTCTGGTGAAGGGTGATTGGTCGAGGGCATGGAGCAGGCACCCTCATTGGTTCTTTTAATTTTTTTTTAAGTTTTTAGCTCCTGGTGTTTAAGCCCTCCATTTGAGCTGGTTTCTGCTTGTTTGCACATTGCTCAGCACCACACACTGCCGAGTACTTCTTCACCATAGCCAGACGTGTCTATATGAGAACATCGAGGTTTCAAACCTTCGAATGTTCTAATATTGAACCCTATGCAGTGAAAGCTTAAAATATCGAAGCAACAGAAAACCAAACTTTTTCCTAGGGAAAGAATTTGGTTGTCTGTTTCTGTTGCTTCGGTATTTTCAGTGCTATGGTGGAAAGTTATGGGTCGGGTTAAGGTAAGTGTGCGATTGTGTGGACGTGAGGGTTAGGCTGGGTTAGGTGAGTTAAGGTCAGGCATGGGTTAGGTATGTGTGCGATTGTGTTGACATGAGGGTTAGGGCAGGTTAGGTGAGTTAGGGTTAGGGAGCGGGTGAGGTGAGTGTGCGATAGTGATGGACCTTAGAGTTAGGGTTTGGGTTAAGGTAAGTGGATAGTGGTGTGTGTAAAGTTTAGTGTAGGGTTAGGTGTAAGATTTTAAGTGTATATGTGTGGATTGCTGTTTGTATGGTGTGCTTGTGTTGTGTATATGTGTTCTGGAACAACGATTTTTTCCCTACGAAAAAAAATCGCTGTTCTGACAGTTCAAAATTGTAAGCTTTTGCTTACATAGGGTCAATTAGTCACTGTTCACTTTTATAAGCAGTCGGTGATCTAATATAGACCCAGCCAGACAGATAACATCAACAATTTTTCCTTTAGATGCAGCTATAATACATTAAGGTAGTCCTCATCTTTAGTACACCTCCGATCTAAGAAGTATTGCTAGTGAGCTGTGACCTATTAAATCACCAGCCAAAACCCCTGTCAGAAATATCCATCTACAGAGCACCTCCTATAGCACCCCTTTTGTGGTAACAGTTCTTCAAACCTATCATTATGGACAGTTGGACTACCTTTGTTTCTCCCACCAGCATTGTTGACTTGGGTCTCCTGAGGCAGTGTAGCACCTACCTCATGTATACTGACAACCCTCTACTAATATCTCACTTTAGTACAGAGTGTGAGAGATGTATCTACACCAAGAATCTTAAATCCCTGCTCTCTCACATTCAAAACAGTAACACTGAAGAGGTTGTCAATTCACCCACAACTACTCATGTACATAGTGCCACTAATACACATAATACACATCCAACACATAAATCAACATATGTGGAGGTTCTCTCAAAAAACTGACCAAAACACCACAGACCTCCAAAACAAAAGACTGCTACAACTAACACAGTCCCCATAGCACCCAAGACACATAGCAACACTCGTGTCTTACCTACCAATCCCTTAAAACATAACACTCAAAAAACACATGTTCTTGTCATTGGAGATTTCATAGTGAGGCACACAGATTTCCCACTCACCAAGGTAGATAAGGAGAAAGTCACAGTCGTCTGCCTTTCTGGTTCCAGGATTCATCAGATCATGCAATGCACTCAGGTCTTTTGGCAAGAAGTACCATTATGACTCTGTCATATTTCTGTTGGAGTGAATGACCTGAGATGTACTTCACTGGACTATATCAAGAGAAAGATATGACTGAGCTCTCTCAGTATGTGTCCCAGGCAGTTATGTTGCTAGCCTTGAGCAGCATATTACCCTCATCTAGAATTATGCCACAGTATAAACAAAAAATGATCAATTTTAATAATTGGATTAGTTTTGGTGTCATTCAAAGGAGATCCAGTTTCTGACAGCCTGGGAGGATATGGTCAATAAAACCTCGCTGCTTTGCCAGAGACAGTTTGCACCTTGCGCCACTAGGTTTTTGGCTGCTGGCACAGGCTCTTGCCTCTCCCATAGTGCCTTTTTTAGGCAAGGTCTCAAAACCAATATTGCCAATGTGAAAATTGCCAACTATAACAAAATAAGGGTTATGCTGCTAAACACTATTAGCTTAAACCAAAAACACCACACCCTGGAAGCACTTCTATCACTGGATGTTGTAGATGTCTGTGCAGTCACAGAAACCTGGTTCAAGACCTCAGATGGTACCCTAGTCTTGCAAGGCTGCAATCCCTTCCACACCTTCAGACCACAAAATGAATGTATGAGAACCAAAGGAAGCGGTGTTTCTATATATATTACAGATAAATTTGCCTCCCAGATAGTTAGACCGGACAACTCCATGGAGTTACTCCAAGTTCAGATTACTGTGGGTTAGACCACCATTCAAGTCATAGTTAGTTATAGATCTGCCTCCATGGATCATGATGTGCACAAGCCCTACTTGACCAAACTGTAGTCAATCCAAATATTGCCAAACACTCTGGTCATGAGGAATTTCAATTATCCCACCATCAACTGGGAAACCTATTCAAGCCTTAACTCACTAGTGCAAAAGTTCCTTGACTTTGTTAAATCAAACGAACTGCAGCAAATTGTTCAAACCCCAACAGGAGAAACAAATACACTAGATCTGGTCCTGACTAACATGACAAACAGATGCACCATACCAACTGTCGGACCCTCTTTAGTTAAATCTGACCATAAATCAGTCACCTTCAAACTGGCGCTAACAGCAGAACTCACAAAGGCAAAGTCAGACTAAAAAACTTCACCAAAGCAAACTATACCCTCCTAGGGGAACGTATAAGTGCATTCCAAGCCCCACCCACTAGCTGGAAGTGCCTTACCCAGATCAACTAAGTAATAATGTAATACCATACTCTAGTCAATACACAGGATTATAATTATTAATCACTGCCCATGTCCAGGAGGGTTCATAGGTAGGTACTATACTATCGGCCCAAAGGCCTACGTAAGCTTAGCCAACAAGGTTCCCTGGCTTACGCCACCCAAGAAAGTTATTTTCCTGTGCCACTGTCGAGCAGAGACACAGAAGTGATCCCTGGGGTGTATTTCCTATTTACCATCCACTCATCAAGATTTTTCTTGAAGAGTGCTAATGAAGAACTTTGCCTGACATAGATGGGTAGCATGTTCCAGAGTATGGGAAGTCTCTGGGACAGGAATCTATCCCTCCAGCATGTCCTGTTTATTGTGGTGACAAGGTTTAGGTCCCTAGAGCGTGTAGCTCGGAGGGATTGGGATTTCTTTAGGTGTAGCATGTCCAACAGCTCTGGGTTTGACATAGCTTTATATGTTAGGCAGAGATCACCTCGGACTAGGCGATATGCTGCAGAGTAAAGCTGGAGTTTTTTGAGACGGTCAGTCTAGGGCATTTGTTTGAGGCCAGTAATCCTCTTTGTGAGGTACTTCTGTGGACTTTCCAGCTGCTGCAGATGTCTTGTGAGGTACATTCTAAAAGGGGTGTTGTACTCTATAATGGGTCTAATGAGTGTCGAGTAGAGAGGAACAGTGACCTCTTCTTTCCAGGATGAGAACCCTTTTATGATGAGGTGTGCCATTTAGGACTTCCTGACTACTGTGGCAATGTGACTATCAAAGGAGAGACTACTGTCCACCTGGGTCCCACTCCCAAGGTCTCTTATCACACATTTGGTGTTAAGTAGATTGCTGCCTATGTGGTAGTTCATGGGTACAGAGTTTTTACCAAAGGGGATGACACTGCACTTTTTGGCATTAAGCTTGAGGCCATGGCTCTGACACCAGGCATCTGTCTCAGCGAGGCCCTTCTGTAGGATGTCCACATCATTTGGGGACTTGACTATGGCTCCTATTTTGCAGTCATCTGTGAACCTCATTAGCCAGAGGCCTTCTGTGTTAGCCTGTACTTCAGAGAAGTAGATACCAAACAGGAGAGGTCCCAGGATGGAACCCTGTGGTACTCCACTTGTCACTGCTTTGAGGTCAGATTTGGAGTCTGCAACTTTTACATTGTGGGTTCTGTCAGTGAGCCAGTTGGCAACCCATCTTGTGACATAGGGATTTATACCTAGTTTAGTGAGTTTAGCTATAATTCCAGAATGGGGGATGGTGTTGAAAGCCTTGGCGAGTTCAAGATAGGCTGTGTGAACCACCTTACCTTCATCTACGGCTTTGTTGACTGCCTCAAAGAAGTAGATCAGGTTCAGGAGGCATAATCTGCCTTTCACAAACCCGAACTGGGTGGGATCCAGAGTTTGGAGGTTACCATTGTCTTTGTTAATGAGTTCCATGATGATACATTCCATGGCCTTGCAGACCATGCTCGTCAGGCTAATAGGTCGATAGTTCCTGGGGTCAGTGGTGGCTCCCTCTTTGTGGAGTGGGATAACTGTTGCTGTGTGCCATTCAATGGGCACAAAGCCTGATGAGAGGCTATTATAGAACATGGTACATAAGTGGGGAGCCAGTTTGTTCTGAAGTTCATGTAAAATGCAGCCTGGGATGTTGCCCAGTCCCATGGATGCTATGTTTTTGGCTTTAGAGAGTGCAACTTTTACCTGCATAGTTGTGATTACAGGGACACTGCATTCTTCCTGTATAGATATGGGCCCTTTAGGGGGTGAGGGGGGGTAAAGTTAGCATTGAACCTATCTGTCAGGATGTTGGCAATATCAGTTGGCTCTGTAATTTTCGTGCCATTGTACTGTAACTCAGAGCAGATCTGGGTGTTGCCATTGAGATTCTTGACATAGCTATAGAATGCTTTTTGGTTGTCCTTAGAATTAGTGGTGATTTTGTTTTCGTAGCTAGTTTTGGAGGATCTTATGAGGGATCTCATCTTCTTACTGAGGCTGACCAGGGAGCTCCTCCACTGATGGGATTTTACTCTGTTTTGCAACAGTTTCTTCCTTCTGTTTTACAGATTGTTTATGGCAGGGGCCACCAGATTGGCTTCCTTTTTTGGAGGATAGCGTCTTGGTTCTGTTTGGTATAGCATGAACCATGCACTTGTGTAAGTGCTTATAGAGTGCATTTGTGCTGGATTCTGCAGTCATAACTGTATTGTCCATCTGCATGGGTGTCATGAAGTTCACTATTTCTGTCTTAAGAAGCATGAAGTTGGCTTTGGAGAAATTTTTTACCGTGGTTTCCTTAATGGGGATGGCGGCGGGATGTGGATATCAAGGGTGATTAGCTTATGGTTGGATCGGACCAACAAGGAGTTGACTTCAGGTGTGGAACACTGGTCACTCATGTTGGTAATGACTAGGTCTAGGATATTATTGCCCCTAGTGGGGGTATGGATAAGTTGATCCAGGGCATTGGAGTTTATGAATTCCAGAAAGCATTGAGCTAAGGAGTTGGTACATGAGTAGTTTTCCCAGTTAATGGTGGGGTAGTTGAAGTCGCCCATTATTAGGGTGCTTGGTTGAACCCTAATATTTTCCAGTACATCAAGAAAAGAGGAGTGGGAATCCTGGGGCATGGTGGGGGATCTGTAGAAAGCTACAATTTGGATTGCAGTTTTGCCCAGAGTTAGTTGCACTTGGATAACCTTGGATGCATTATCATGAGCAACTAGCCTGGAGGTGTGGATATCCTTAATAAATATGGACACACCTCCACCTTTGGTGTTTCAGTCCAGGTTACATGGCCAAAAAGTGTGGTATGAGTTATAGCCTGGTAGTGCAGGGGTGATCTCTGGAGCCTTGAACCAGGTCTCAGTCACTGCACAGGTCTCGATGTTCTACATTTTAAGGAGTACCTCAAGTGAGTTCATTTTGAGATTTAGGCTTCTAGCATTGAGTAGCATTACCCTCAGTTTTTGCTTGTCTGTTCCTGCTACGGTGGTGAATTTGTCATTTGAACCTTGCCTAAAAAGGCACTATAGGGGCAGCAAGAGCCTTAGCCAGTATCCGGATTCCCAGGGGTGACAGGTGCAGGCCATCTGTGGCAAAGCATCGTGGTCTGTCGACCATGTCATCCCAAGCAGAAAGATACTGGATCCCCTTAGAATGACACCAGAAGCTTAGCCAAGTGTTGAAGTCAATAATCCTGTCCTTGTACTGCAGTATCATTCTGGGTTATGGCAGAATGCTACTCAGGGCAAGGGTCATACCTGCCTAAAGAAAACATTAGCAGCCCCACCAAGTCCAAAGATTATCTCAAGGATAAGCAGAAATCACCAACGAAGTAAAATTTATTGTTAGAACAAGCTGACAGATACAGACTTTCGTAAAACATATCTAATCCTTCCTGCTGTGGAATAACTGAAAAAAGGTTCACAACATCAATTGTGAGAAACCGTAATCACAATCAACGTTCTTCACATTCTTAAACCTTTTTAAACAGTGCCATGAGTCCCTTATAATATGCTCAACAGCATTAATCATAGGTTTAACTGAAATATCAATATATGCTGCTAGGGTTTCTGTCTTAGATCCCCTAGCTGACACAATGGGCCTAAATTCCAATTTATCCTCCCCTTTGTGTACTTTTGGAATTCCGAACAAGGTTGGAATTTTCGGAAACTTAACTATTAAATAATCATACTCCACTTCATTTATGTTACCCTGAAAAAGGGCATCATAAAGAAAGACATCAATTTTAGAGTACGCCCTATTTACTTCACTTCTTGACACGGTCGCATATGTATCATCTCTATTTAAAAGTGCAGATATCTCAGAGATATAGTCAATTTTTGACATAATCACTGTCCCTCCTCCCTTGTCCGGCTTCATATACCTATATTCACCAGATTTTTTGAGGGAACCTAACAGCTCTCTCTCCTGTGTTGACAAATTGTCCTCAAACACATAAACATTATTTAACCTTTCCCTTATCTGAGATTCCACTAATCTTTCAAATCCTATAACTTCCGGGTGGAGGGGGGGAATAAATGTACTTTTCCTCTTAAAGGTGTTCACAGAGTGAAATGCATTCATGCTGACATGCTCAGCATCCCTTCCCTTCGTACCAAAAAACATTTTTAAATGCATTTGTCTAGTGAACATTTTTACTTCCAACAACATTTTTGCTATGTCTAATTTAAACATTGGGACAAATTTGACCCCTTTTGAAAATACATCAAAATGTCCATCACTAATGGTTAAATCAGTGTAGTTGTATATACAATAACCTTTTTTCTAATACAGCTTATAATTAGCACCTTCAGTGATAATTATACCACAATTCTCATAATTCAACTGTACATTACAGCCTTCATCTGCAACTTTTCCATAATCTTTCTTTCCCATCTCCCCAAGATGGGAACAGAAAACATTAATGTCATTAGCTATAACACTTCCATCACCAATATTTCTAAAACTTGCATCAAAATTAAACCAACCATTGTTACTCAGATTACAAACAATTTCATTACATACATTTTCATTACAATTCATTGTTTCATCAGGAAACTTCTCCCCATAAATCAATACCTCCCCCTCCTGTTGACTCTCCCATTTCTTTTGTAGTTCTCTTGCATTTCCCCCACACTCGTTTCCCTGTTGCGGAGCCTCTCCGATCTTCGAGGCATATTCTCCGTGTCTAAAAAACCATTTGAACTGTGAGCATGTTCATTAACAAAATTTTCATCAAACACATTTACCTCATTACAAACATTTTCACTCCCACCCCCATACACCCGCTGTTTAGACCCAGGGGGATATGCACATTTGTTTTTATATTCAACAATGTCTCTTTCAAGCTTTTTCTCTTTTGTTGCTGAATTCTTCAGAACAAAAGATTCAATACTCCTTATTGCCCTTTCAAAGTTAGTTTTGTAATGTTCAAATAACAAATCTGGTGTAATACTCACATATAAGTGTCTAATTTCTTCCTTCATTTCACTCAATTTATTGTCATTATTTCGAATAATAATGTCTAGCATGTCCATTCCTGTTTTGTTAAATAACTCTACCAGTTCAGAAAATGCTGACGAACCTTCCTCAATTCCCATGGGTCTTTTCCACAAACGAAGAACCTTGGGAACCTGGTTAAGTTCCTTAGATTTGGCCAAAAACTTGGTGTCCAACTGTATTGCACGAAATTTGGTGCATAATTTCTCATATGTAGCGATCTGTTCCCTTAAACACGGTTTCACCATCGACCTTTTGTTGTTTCCATTCGTTTCACGCTGCAAAGGTGCGTTGAACCAGGAAGTAAGGTCAAAACAACCTTCCTGCTCTCTCCCGTTCGGGACCACGTTCACTCCTTCGCCAAAACAGTTCTGCTGCTGAGAACCAGCAGCGCTAGAATACGTTGTTCCCCTGGTACGCTGCCCACAAGGAAGGGAATCCACAGGGGAATGTAAGGTAAATAAACGAACCTGCGACTCAGTCGGACTAACAAGCCCGTTATCTGAGGTCTCTCCGTTGCCTCCTTTAACTTCATAGGCTTTTATTAATTTATCCACAACAGCAGCTAGTTCCTTCAGTATAGACTCCATGGTGAAATAGCTCACCCCGTAGAAATAAAAATTGTTCCAGTGGTATCACAAAGTAACAAGAAAAAGCACACCCACTAGGGCAGATATCCAAAAGAAAACATTAGCAGCCCCACCAAGTCCAAAGATTATCTCAAGGATAAGCAGAAATCACCAACGAAGTAAAATTTATTGTTAGAACAAGCTGACAGATACAGACTTTCGTAAAACATATCTAATCCTTCCTGCTGTGGAATAACTGAAAAAAGGTTCACAACATCAATTGTGAGAAACCCGTAATCACAATCAACGTTCTTCACATTCTTAAACCTTTTTAAACAGTGCCATGAGTCCCTTATAATATGCTCAACAGCATTAATCATAGGTTTAACTGAAATATCAATATATGCTGCTAGGGTTTCTGTCTTAGATCCCCTAGCTGACACAATGGGCCTAAATTCCAATTTATCCGCCCCTTTGTGTACTTTTGGAATTCCGAACAAGTTTGGAATTTTCGGAAACTTAACTATTAAATAATCATAGTCCACTTCATTTATGTTACCCTGAAAAAGGGCATCATAAAGAAAGACATCAATTTTAGAGTACGCCCTATTTACTTCACTTCTTGACACGGTCGCATATGTATCATCTCTATTTAAAAGTGCAGATATCTCAGAGATATAGTCAATTTTTGATATAATCACTGTCCCTCCTCCCTTGTCCGGCTTCATATACCTATATTCAGCAGATTTTTTGAGGGAACCTAACAGCTCTCTCTCCTGTGTTGACAAATTGTCCTCAAACACATAAACATTATTTAACCTTTCCCTTATCTGAGATTCCACTAATCTTTCAAATCCTATAACTTCCGGGTGGAGGGGGGGAATAAATGTACTTTTCCTCTTAAAGGTGTTCACAGAGTGAAATGCATTCATGCTGACATGCTCAGCATCCCTTCCCTCCGTAGCAAAAAACATTTTTAAATGCATTTGTCTAGTGAACATTTTTACTTCCAACAACATTTTTGCTATGTCTAATTTAAACATTGGGACAAATTTGACCCCTTTTGAAAATACATCAAAATGTCCATCACTAATGGTTAAATCAGTGTAGTTGTATATACAATAACCTTTTTTCTTATACAGCTTATAATTAGCACCTTCAGTGATAATTATACCACAATTCTCATAATTCAACTGTACATTATAGCCTTCATCTGCAACTTTTCCATAATCTTTCTCTCCCATCTCCGCAAGATGGGAACAGAAAACTGATTAATGTCATTAGCTATAACACTTCCATCACCAATATTTCTAAAACTTGCATCAAAATTAAACCAACCATTGTTACTCAGATTACAAACAATTTCATTACATACATTTTCATTACAATTCATTGTTTCATCAGGAAACTTCTCCCCATAAATCAATACCTCCCCCTCCTGTTGACTCTCCCATTCCTTTTGTAGTTCTCTTGCATTTCCCCCACACTCGTTTCCCTGTTGCGGAGCCTCTCCGATCTTCGAGGCATATTCTCCGTGTCTAAAAAACCATTTGAACTGTGAGCATGTTCATTAACAAAATTTTCATCAAACACATTTACCTCATTACAAACATTTTCACTCTCACCCCCATACACCCGCTCTTTAGACCCAGGGGGATATGCACATTTGTTTTTATATTCAACAATGTCTCTTTCAAGCTTTTTCTCTTTTGTTGCTGAATTCTTCAGAACAAAAGATTCAATACTCCTTATTGCCCTTTCAAAGTTAGTTTTGTAATGTTCAAATAACAAATCTGGTGTAATACTCACATATAAATGTCTAATTTCTTCCTTCATTTCACTCAATTTGTTGTCATTATTTCGAATAATAATGTCGAGCATGTCCATTCCTGTTTTATTAAATAACTCTACCAGTTCAGAAAACGCTGACGAACCTTCCTCAATTCCCATGGGTCTTTTCCACAAACAAAGACCCTTGGGAACCTGGTTGAGTTCCTTGGATTTAACCAAAAACTTTGCGTCCAACTGTATCGCTCGAAATTTGATGCATAATTTTTCATATGTGGCAATGTTCCCTTACACACGGTTTCACCATCGACCTTTTGTTGTTTCCATTCATTTCACGCTGCAGAGGTGCGTCGAACCAGAAAGTGAGATCAAAACAACCTTCCTGCTCTCTCCCATTCGGGACCACGTTCGCTCCTTCACCAAAACAGTTCCGCTGCTGAGAACTAGCAGCGTTAGCATACATTGTTCCCCTGGTACGCTGCCCACAAGGAATGGAATCTACAGGGGAGTGTAAGGTTAATAAACGAACCTGCGACTCAGTCGGACTAACAAGCCCGTTTTCTGAGTTCTCTCCGTTACCTCCTTTAACTTCATAGGCTTTTATTAATTTATCCACAGTAGCAGCTAGTTCCTTCAGTATAGACTCCATGGTGAAATAGCTCACCCCGTAGAAATAAAAATTGTTCCAGTGGTATCACAAAGTAACAAGAAAAAGCACACCCACTAGGGCAGATATCCAAAGAAGACGTTAGCAGCCCCACCAAGTCCAAAGATTATCTCAAGGATAAGCAGAAATCACCAGCGAAGTAAAATTTATTGTTAGAACAAGCTGACAGATACAGACTTTCGTAAAACATATCTAATCCTTCCTGCTGTGGAATAACTGAAAAAAGGTTCACAACATCAATTGTGAGAAACCCGTAATCACAATCAACGTTTTTCACATTCTTAAACCTTTTTAAACAGTGCCATGAGTCCCTTATAATATACTCAACAGCATTAATCATACGTTTAACTGAAATATCAATATATGCTGCTATGGTTTCTTTCTTAGATCCCCTAGGTGACACAATGGGCCTAAATTCCAATTTATCCGCCCCTTTGTGTACTTTTGGAATTCTGAACAAGGTTGGAATTTTCGGAAACTTAACTATTAAATAATCATACTCCACTTCATTTATGTTACCCTGAAAAAGGGCATCATAAAGAAAGACATCAATTTTAGAGTACGCCCTATTTACTTCACTTCTTGACACGGTCGCATATGTATCATCTCTATTTAAAAGTGCAGATATCTCAGAGATATAGTCAATTTTTGACATAATCACTGTCCCTCCTCCCTTGTCCGGCTTCATATACCTATATTCACCAGATTTTTTGAGGGAACCTAACAGCTCTCTCTCCTGTGTTGACAAATTGTCCTCAAACACATAAACATTATTTAACCTTTCCCTTATCTGAGATTCCACTAATCTTTCAAATCCTATAACTTCCGGGTGGAGGGGGGGAATAAATGTACTTTTCCTCTTAAAGGTGTTCACAGAGTGAAATGCATTCATGCTGACATGCTCAGCATCCCTTCCCTCCGTAGCAAAAAACATTTTTAAATGCATTTCTCTAGTGAACATTTTTACTTCCAACAACATTTTTGCTATGTCTAATTTAAACATTGGGACAAATTTGACCCCTTTTGAAAATACATCAAAATGTCCATCACTAATGGTTAAATCAGTGTAGTTGTATATACAATAACCTTTTTTCTTATACAGCTTATAATTAGCACCTTCAGTGATAATTGTACCACAATTCTCATAATTCAACTGTACATTACAGCCTTCATCTGCAACTTTTCCATAATCTTTCTCTCCCATCTCCCCAAGATGGGAACAGAAAACATTAATGTCATTAGCTATAACACTTCCATCACCAATATTTCTAAAACTTGCATCAAAATTAAACCAACCATTGTTACTCAGATTACAAACAATTTCATTACATACATTTTCATTACAATTCATTGTTTCATCAGGAAACTTCTCCCCATAAATCAATACCTCCCCCTCCTGTTGACTCTCCCATTCCTTTTGTAGTTCTCTTGCATTTCCCCCACACTCGTTTCCCTGTTGCAGAGCCTCTCCGATCTTCGAGGCATATTCTCCGTGTCTAAAAAACCATTTGAACTGTGAGCATGTTCATTAACAAAATTTTCATCAAACACATTTACCTCATTACAAACATTTTCACTCTCACCCCCATACACCCGCTCTTTAGACCCAGGGGGATATGCACATTTGTTTTTATATTCAACAATGTCTCTTTCAAGCTTTTTCTCTTTTGTTGCTGAATTCTTCAGAACAAAAGATTCAATACTCCTTATTGCCCTTTCAAAGTTAGTTTTGTAATGTTCAAATAACAAATCTGTTGTAATACTCACATATAAGTGTCTAATTTCTTCCTTCATTTCACTCAATTTATTGTCATTATTTCGAATAATAATGTCGAGCATGTCCATTCCTGTTTTGTTAAATAACTCTACCAGTTCAGAAAACGCTGATGAACCTTCCTCAATTCCCATGGGTCTTTTCCACAAACGAAGACCCTTGGGAACCTGGTTAAGTTCCTTAGATTTGGCCAAAAACTTGGTGTCCAACTGTATCGCACGAAATTTGGTGCATAATTTCTCATATGTAGTGATCTGTTCCCTTAAACACGGTTTCACCATCGACCTTTTGTTGTTTCCATTCATTTCACGCTGCAGAGGTGCGTCGAACCAGAAAGTGAGATCAAAACAACCTTCCTGCTCTCTCCCATTCGGGACCACGTTCGCTCCTTCACCAAAACAGTTCCGCTGCTGAGAACTAGCAGCGTTAGCATACATTGTTCCCCTGGTACGCTGCCCACAAGGAATGGAATCTACAGGGGAGTGTAAGGTTAATAAACGAACCTGCGACTCAGTCGGACTAACAAGCCCGTTTTCTGAGTTCTCTCCGTTACCTCCTTTAACTTCATAGGCTTTTATTAATTTATCCACAACAGCAGCTAGTTCCTTCAGTATAGACTCCATGGTGAAATAGCTCACCCCGTAGAAATAAAAATTGTTCCAGTGGTATCACAAAGTAACAAGAAAAAGCACACCCACTAGGGCAGATATCCAAAAGAAAACATTAGCAGCCCCACCAAGTCCAAAGATTATCTCAAGGATAAGCAGAAATCACCAACGAAGTAAAATTTATTGTTAGAACAAGCTGACAGATACAGACTTTCGTAAAACATATCTAATCCTTCCTGCTGTGGAATAACTGAAAAAAGGTTCACAACAGCAATTGTGAGAAACCCGTAATCACAATCAACGTTCTTCACATTCTTAAACCTTTTTAAACAGTGCCATGAGTCCCTTATAATATGCTCAACAGCATTAATCATAGGTTTAACTGAAATATCAATATATGCTGCTAGGGTTTCTGTCTTAGATCCCCTAGGTGACACAATGGGCCTAAATTCCAATTTATCCGCCCCTTTGTGTACTTTTGGAATTCCGAACAAGGTTGGAATTTTCGGAAACTTAACTATTAAATAATCATACTCCACTTCATTTATGTTACCCTGAAAAAGGGCATCATAAAGAAAGACATCAATTTTAGAGTACGCCCTATTTACTTCACTTCTTGACACGGTCGCATATGTATCATCTCTATTTAAAAGTGCAGATATCTCAGAGATATAGTCAATTTTTGAAATAATCACTGTCCCTCCTCCCTTGTCCGGCTTCATATACCTATATTCACCAGATTTTTTGAGGGAACCTAACAGCTCTCTCTCCTGTGTTGACAAATTGTCCTCAAACACATAAACATTATTTAACCTTTCCCTTATCTGAGATTCCACTAATCTTTCAAATCCTATAACTTCCGGGTGGAGGGGGGGAATAAATGTACTTTTCCTCTTAAAGGTGTTCACAGAGTGAAATGCATTCATGCTGACATGCTCAGCATCCATTCCCTCCGTAGCAAAAAACATTTTTAAATGCATTTGTCTAGTGAACATTTTTACTTCCAACAACATTTTTGCTATGTCTAATTTAAACATTGGGACAAATTTGACCCCTTTTGAAAATACATCAAAATGTCCATCACTAATGGTTAAATCAGTGTAGTTGTATATACAATAACCTTTTTTCTTATACAGCTTATAATTAGCACCTTCAGTGATAATTATACCACAATTCTCATAATTCAACTGTACATTACAGCCTTCATCTGCAACTTTTCCATAATCTTTCTCTCCCATCTCCCCAAGATGGGAACAGAAAACATTAATGTCATTAGCTATAACACTTCCATCACCAATATTTCTAAAACTTGCATCAAAATTAAACCAACCATTGTTACTCAGATTACAAACAATTTCATTACATACATTTTCATTACAATTCATTGTTTCATCAGGAAACTTCTCCCCATAAATCAATACCTCCCCCTCCTGTTGACTCTCCCATTCCTTTTGTAGTTCTCTTGCATTTCCCCCACACTCGTTTCCCTGTTGCGGAGCCTCTCCGATCTTCGAGGCATATTCTCCGTGTCTAAAAAACCATTTGAACTGTGAGCATGTTCATTAACAAAATTTTCATCAAACACATTTACCTCATTACAAACATTTTCACTCTCACCCTCATACACCCGCTGTTTAGACCCAGGGGGATATGCACATTTGTTTTTATATTCAACAATGTCTCTTTCAAGCTTTTTCTCTTTTGTTGCTGAATTCTTCAGAACAAAAGATTCAATACTCCTTATTGCCCTTTCAAAGTTAGTTTTGTAATGTTCAAATAACAAATCTGGTGTAATACTCACATATAAGTGTCTAATTTCTTCCTTCATTTCACTCAATTTATTGTCATTATTTCGAATAATAATGTCAAGCATGTCCATTCCTGTTTTGTTAAATAACTCTACCAGTTCAGAAAACGCTGACGAACCTTCCTCAATTCCCATGGGTCTTTTCCACAAACGAAGACCCTTGGGAACCTGGTTAAGTTCCTTAGATTTGGCCAAAAACTTGGTGTCCAACTGTATCGCACGAAATTTGGTGCATAATTTCTCATATGTAGCGATCTGTTCCCTTAAACACGGTTTCACCATCGACCTTTTGTTGTTTCCATTCGTTTCACGCTGCAAAGGTGCGTCGAACCAGGAAGTAAGGTCAAAACAACCTTCCTGCTCTCTCCCGTTCGGGACCACGTTCACTCCTTCGCCAAAACAGTTCCGCTGCTGAGAACCAGCAGCGCTAGCATACGTTGTTCCCCTGGTACGCTGCCCACAAGGAATGGAATCCACAGGGGAATGTAAGGTAAATAAACGAACCTGCGACTCAGTCGGACTAACAAGCCCGTTTTCTGAGTTCTCTCCGTTACCTCCTTTAACTTCATAGGCTTTTATTAATTTATCCACAACAGCAGCTAGTTCCTTCAGTATAGACTCCATGGTGAAATAGCTCACCCCGTAGAAATAAAAATTGTTCCAGTGGTATCACAAAGTAACAAGAAAAAGCACACCCACTAGGGCAGATATCCAAAAGAAAACATTAGCAGCCCCACCAAGTCCAAAGATTATCTCAAGGATAAGCAGAAATCACCAACGAAGTAAAATTTATTGTTAGAACAAGCTGACAGATACAGACTTTCGTAAAACATATTTAATCCTTCCTGCTGTGGAATAACTGAAAAAAGGTTCACAACATCAATTGTGAGAAACCCGTAATCACAATCAACATTCTTCACATTCTTAAACCTTTTTAAACAGTGCCATGAGTCCCTTATAATATGCTCAACAGCATTAATCATAGGTTTAACTGAAATATCAATATATGCTGCTAGGGTTTCTGTCTTAGATCCCCTAGGTGACACAATGGGCCAAAATTCCAATTTATCCGCCCCTTTGTGTACTTTTGGAATTCCGAACAAGGGTGGAATTTTCGGAAACTTAACTATTAAATAATCATCCTCCACTTCATTTATGTTACCCTGAAAAAGGGCATCATAAAGAAGGACATCAATTTTAGAGTACGCCCTATTTACTTCACTTCTTGACACGGTCGCATATGTATCATCTCTATTTAAAAGTGCAGATATCTCAGAGATATAGTCAATTTTAGACATAATCACTGTCCCTCCTCCCTTGTCCGGCTTCATATACCTATATTCAGCAGATTTTTTGAGGGAACCTAACAGCTCTCTCTCCTGTGTTGACAAATTGTCCTCAAACACATAAACATTATTTAACCTTTCCCTTATCTGAGATTCCACTAATCTTTCAAATCCTATAACTTCCGGGTGGAGGGGGGGAATAAATGTACTTTTCCTCTTAAAGGTGTTCACAGAGTGAAATGCATTCATGCTGACATGCTCAGCATCCCTTCACTCCGTAGCAAAAAATATTTTTAAATGCATTTGTCTAGTGAACATTTTTACTTCCAACAACATTTTTGCTATGTCTAATTTAAACATTGGGACAAATATGACCCCTTTTGAAAATACATCAAAATGTCCATCACTAATGGTTAAATCAGTGTAGTTGTATATACAATAACCTTTTTTCTTATACAGCTTATAATTAGCACCTTCAGTGATAATTATACCACAATTCTCATAATTCAACTGTACATTACAGCCTTCATCTGCAACTTTTCCATAATCTTTCTCTCCCATCTCCCCAAGATGGGAACAGAAAACATTAATGTCATTAGCTATAACACTTCCATCACCAATATTTCTAAAACTTGCATCAAAATTAAACCAACCATTGTTACTCAGATTACAAACAATTTCATTACATACATTTTCATTACAATTCATTGTTTCATCAGGAAACTTCTCCCCATAAATCAATACCTCCCCCTCCTGTTGACTCTCCCATTCCTTTTGTAGTTCTCTTGCATTTCCCCCACACTCGTTTCCCTGTTGCGGAGCCTCTCCGATCTTCGAGGCATATCCTCTGTGTCTAAAAAACCATTTGAACTGTGAGCATGTTCATTAACAAAATTTTCATCAAACACATTTACCTCATTACAAACATTTTCACTCTCACCCCCATACACCCGCGGTTTAGACCCAGGGGGATATGCACATTTGTTTTTATATTCAACAATGTCTCTTTCAAGCTTTTTCTCTTTTGTTGCTGAATTCTTCAGAACAAAAGATTCAATACTCCTTATTGCCCTTTCAAAGTTAGTTTTGTAACGTTCAAATAACAAATCTGTTGTAATACTCACATATAAGTGTCTAATTTCTTCCTTCATTTCACTCAATTTATTGTCATTATTTCGAATAATAATGTCGAGCATGTCCATTCCTGTTTTGTTAAATAACTCTACCAGTTCAGAAAACGCTGACGAACCTTCCTCAATTCCCATTGGTCTTTTCCACAAACGAAGACCCTTGGGAACCTGGTTAAGTTCCTTAGATTTGGCCAAAAACTTGGTGTCCAACTGTATCGTACGAAATTTGGTGCATAATTTCTCATATGTAGCGATCTGTTCCCTTAAACACAGTTTCACCATCGACCTTTTGTTGTTTCCATTCATTTCACGCTGCAGAGGTGCGTCGAACCAGAAAGTGAGATCAAAACAACCTTCCTGCTCTCTCCCATTCGGGACCACGTTCGCTCCTTCACCAAAACAGTTCCGCTGCTGAGAACTAGCAGCGCTATCGTTGTTCCCCTGGTACGCTGCCCACAAGGAATGGAATCTACAGGGGAGTGTAAGGTTAATAAACGAACCTGCGACTCAGTCGGACTAACCAACCCGTTTTCTGAATTCTCTCCGTTACCTCCGTTAACTTCATAGGCTTTTATTAATTTATCCACAACAGCAGCTAGCTCCTTCAGTATCGACTCCATGGTGAAATAGCTCACCCCGTAGAAATAAAAATTGTTCCGGTGGTCTCACAAGATAACAGAAAAAAACACACCCACTAGGGCAGATATCCAAAAGAAAACATTAGCAGCCCTACCAAGTCCAAAGATTAGCTCAAGGATAAGCAGAAATCACCAACGAAGTAAAATTTATTGTTAGAACAAGCTGACAGATACAGACTTTCGTAAAACATATCTAATCCTTCCTGCTGTGGAATAACTGAAAAAAGGTTCACAACATCAATTGTGAGAAACCCGTAATCACAATCAACGTTCTTCACATTCTTATACCTTTTTAAACAGTGCCATGAGTCCCTTATAATATGCTCAACAGCATTAATCATAGGTTTAACTGAAATATCAATATATGCTGCTAGGGTTTCTGTCTTAGATCCCCTAGGTGACACAATGGGCCTAAATTCCAATTTATCCGCCCCTTTGTGTACTTTTGGAATTCCGAACAAGGTTGGAATTTTCGGAAACTTAACTATTAAATAATCATACTCCACTTCATTTATGTTACCCTGAAAAAGGGCATCATAAAGAAAGACATCAATTTTAGAGTACGCCCTATTTACTTCACTTCTTGACATGGTCGCATATGTATCATCGCTATTTAAAAGTGCAGATATCTCAGAGATATAGTCAATTTTTGACATAATCACTGTCCCTCCTCCCTTGTCCGGCTTCATATACCTATATTCACCAGATTTTTGAGGGAACCTAACAGCTCTCTCTCCTGTGTTGACAAATTATCCTCAAACACATAAACATTATTTAACCTTTCCCTTATCTGAGATTCCACTAATCTTTCAAATCCTATAACTTCCGGGTGGAGGGGGGGAATAAATGTACTTTTCCTCTTAAAGGTGTTCACAGAGTGAAATGCATTCATGCTGACATGCTCAGCATCCATTCCCTCCGTAGCAAAAAACATTTTTAAATGCATTTGTCTAGTGAACATTTTTACTTCCAACAACATTTTTGCTATGTCTAATTTAAACATTGGGACAAATTTGACCCCTTTTGAAAATACATCAAAATGTCCATCACTAATGGTTAAATCAGTGTAGTTATATATACAAAAACCTTTTTTCTTATACAGCTTATAATTAGCACCTTCAGTGATAATTATACCACAATTCTCATAATTCAACTGTACATTACAGCCTTCATCTGCAACTTTTCCATAATCTTTCTCTCCCATCTCCCCAAGATGGGAACAGAAAACATTAATGTCATTAGCTATAACACTTCCATCACCAATATTTCTAAAACTTGCATCAAAATTAAACCAACCATTTTTACTCAGATTACAAACAATTTCATTACATACATTTTCATTACAATTCATTGTTTCATCAGGAAACTTCTCCCCATAAATCAATACCTCCCCCTCCTGTTGACTCTCCCATTTCTTTTGTAGTTCTCTTGCATTTCCCCCACACTCGTTTCCCTGTTGCAGAGCCTCTCCGATCTTCGAGGCATATTCTCCGTGTCTAAAAAACCATTTGAACTGTGAGCATGTTCATTAACAAAATTTTCATCAAACACATTTACCTCGTTACTCACATTTTCACTCTCAACCCCATACACCCGTTGTTTAGATCCAGGGGGGTATGCACATTTATTTTTATATTCAACAATGTCTCTTTCAAGCTTTTTCTCTTTTGTTGCTGAATTCTTCAGAACAAAATATTCAATATTCCTTATAGCCCTTTCAAAGTTAATTTTGTACTGTTCAAATAACAAATCTGTTGTAATACTCACATATAAATGTCTAATTTCTTCCTTCATTTCACTCAATTTGTTGTCATTATTTCGAATAATAATGTCGAGCATGTCCATTCCTGTTTTATTAAATAACTCTACCAGTTCAGAAAACGCTGACGAACCTTCCTCAATTCACATGGGTCTTTTCCACAAACGAAGACCCTTGGGAACCTGGTTAAGTTCCTTAGATTTGGCCAGAAACTTGGTGTCCAACTGTAACGCACGAAATTTGGTGCATAATTTCTCATATGTAGGGGATCTAAGACAGAAACCCTAGCAGCATATATTGATATTTCAGTTAAACCTATGATTAATGCTGTTGAGCATATTATAAGGGACTCATGGCACTGTTTAAAAAGGTTTAAGAATGTGAAGAATGTTGATTGTGATTACGGGTTTCTCACAATTGATGTTGTGAACCTTTTTTCAGTTATTCCACAGCAGGAAGGATTAGATATGTTTTACGAAAGTCTGTATCTGTCAGCTTGTTCTAACAATAAATTTTACTTTGTTGGTGATTTCTGCTTATCCTTGAGATAATCTTTGGACTTGGTGGGGCTGCTAATGTTTACAAATAACTAATAACAAAATAGGAATGGACATGCTCGACATTATTATTCGAAATAATGACAATAAATTGAGTGAAATGAAGGAAGAAATTAGACACTTATATGTGAGTATTACAACAGATTTGTTATTTGAACATTACAAAACTAACTTTGAAAGGGCAAGAAGGAGTATTGAATCTTTTGTTCTGAAGAATTCAGCAACAAAAGAGAAAAAGCTTGAAAGAGACATTGTTGAATATAAAAACAAATGTGCATATCCCCCTGGGTCTAAAGAGCGGGTGTATGGGGGTGAGAGTGAAAATGTTTGTAATGAGGTAAATGTGTTTGATGAAAATTTTGTTAATGAACATGCTCACAGTTCAAATGGTTTTTAGACACGGAGAATATGCCTCAAGATCGGAGAGGTTCAACAGGGAAACGAGTGTGGGGAAATGCAAGAGAACTACAAAGGAATGGGAGAGTCAACAGGAGGGGAGGTATTGATTTATGGGGAGAAGTTTCCTGATGAACTACAAAAGGAATGGGAGAGTCAACAGGAGGGAGAGTATTGATTTATGGGGAGAAGTTTCCTGATGAAACAATGGTGTAATGAAAATGTATGTAATGAAATTGTTGTATCAAGGAGTGGAATTATGGAAAGTTTCCGTAAGCTGAATGAAGTTAATATGAATATGTTAATTTACTGAGGTAAATTTAAAGTTAAAAAAGTTGTATGTAAGTCATTATAATTGTTAATTTTCATGTTAATTTTAAAGGGAAATTTCAATGTTAATAATACATTGTTGTTGGAATTAATTTCTAAAAATCATAAAAATGTTTAGAGAAGGGGCAAGACAATTATCATTTAACTTGTAACCATTAGTGAAGACATTTTTCTCACGAAGTAAGGATTTGAAGATTAGGAATTCAGAAGAAAGTTAAATAAATGTTTATGCATCTTTCAATTTAGAGAGATTATGTTAGAATCTGTGATAAGGTATATAAGCTGGGAAATTGTAAAGGAAAATTGACTTATTCTAGAATCTGACTTTTAAATAGGATGAAGCGGTAATGAGTAAGGTTGAAATGTTCTCTAATGAGCTTTAAGGTACATAAACTGAGAATAATAATAGTCGAAGACTTTATTAGATATAAATCAATAAATTTAATGCATTACATGATCTAAAAGTACCTACAGCAATTAAATTTAGGAACTATAATGCTTTAGCATATGGTATGGCATTTAAACTAAACAATTAAACTTATTTAATCTAAATAGTGTACACTTGATTATTACAGAGGTTAATTATACAACTGATTCTTTCAGATATTTACCTTTTATCGTTACCTATAAGTTTGGATTAAGGTAAATGTTTCATTATTGCTTGGTTCATTTGTTTCCCTGAACAATTTTATTTCGGTGAATTTACATGGATTTTAAAGTGCTTTTGTTTAAATGAACTTTTTTACGGAGACTTACTGAAATGGCTGAACACTGTTTGGTATTATCCTTTTGATTCATAACCTGGGACAAAGGATATTCCGTCTTTTACGTGGTACTATTCTGTGGTAATTATCCTGGTAAAGGAAGGTTGCTAACGGTTGATGACTGATCAGGATAACATGTCAGTGAACGTTTAGGAATATCTACTTGTAGCCATTAGTTCACACAATTTGCAAAAGTACTAGTTCCCAAGGTCTCTTGATTTGACAACTTCTACATGAACATTTCATCACGAAAAAGTTGGTAACTTGGAAAACATGAATTAGAGTTATTTAATTCAATTTTCAAAGAATGGACTGAATTATTTTCGAAAAATAAAGAGAAAAGAGAATTAAAGTTGACTTAACACGGTGTTATTTGAAAATTTGAATATCTGAATTAATATATATTAAATTTTTGAAATTCAGAAATAGAACTTAAGAGAAACAATTACTCACTGTTTAAGCAAGGGATGTTTGTTTGTAGTAATTGATAAGGAAAGTTTGAAGAACTTTGATTAAATTAACGGAGATACCAAGTTTGGCCTGAGAGGGAAAGAATGGAATTGAAAATTGCAATGAACATGTACAGTTCAAGGAGAATGTGTTTATAGAGTAACAAATTGATTACAGGAAATTTGAATCAAATCAAGTGTAATTCGAGGACATTTTGAAAGTCAGAATTAGTAAAATTTTGTCTTTTAATTGTAACAATGGATGGCTTATTAGATGAATTTAATGTGAAATTAGTGAATAATATTGTTCCCGAAGAAGAAAAGATATGAAATAGGAGAAGTTATGTAGTTTAGCAAATTTGTAAGTAAATGATTCAAAAATTTGAATAAAGGTTATAACAATGTAAATGTTAATTTATTAAGAGTAATTCCAATGATAATTGACTGAATAAGTGAATAATATGTCCATATCACCTTTTGTTAAAGAATGAATGTGAGATAATTATTGTAGACAACTTTTAGAATCAACTTCCCCAAAATTATTAGGTTTTACATAAGGAACCCGATGGGAATATTAATTCATTTTGAGATTTGCAAGCAAAATGTCGTGTTCAAAAGTGAATAATAAGGAATTTGGTGGAGTAATTTATATTATAATTTAGTTATTACTATGAATAAGTGAATATGTCTTAAGCAATCAAGTAAGCTTGTAAAATTGATTTCTTTGCCTGTCAGAAAAATGGATTTTTATAGTAATGAAACTTTTGAATTCCAAGTCCAGCGTGAACGGTTTAGCAATTCAGTGCCAAGGAACTATCCAATGATTTGTGAATTAGATATTCTACATTGAGGACTAGGATGTGTAAGTTGTAAAATTACACTGATGCTGACGTACCATAATGTTTAGACTGTTATCAGGGATCTGATATGGTTAAATTGAATCCTGGTTTTCAATAATGCTTTCGTTGTTTGAACAATTTGCGTGTCAATGGTTTGATGAGTGTCTATTCTTCTAGCCTTTGTTAAATTGATCTGCATCCACATGTAGTACGTTGATTTATGGAGTAATTAGCGAAATCACCTGTAGGTAGTAATGTTTAGTGGCTTGCATCAATAGTACAGAGACTTATTTAGTGTGATGGAAAGTGCCTTAGACTTAGAGTGTTGGAGATTATACGAGAATCTGCATGTTAGTGCACTGTGTTGTAGGCATAAGATGTCTTGTGTTTAGATGGACTTTACAGAGTAAACTTAATGTTTTTACTATTTGATAGTGTTACAGATTATTAGACTTAGAGAGTTCAATCCTTCTTCTGAAATCAATGTTCAATACACAGTTATGGAATGTCCCCGTTGACTAAGAGTTCTGTTACTACAATTCTTATCCATTAAAAGCACTGGATACCCTTATAGTATCAACATTTTAAAAGTTAAATGGAGATTTATACATAATGCTGTAAGGTTTCTCCTATGAGGTTGGTGCCTTATATTAATCTAGCTTTGTTACTGTTTGATTGCTGAATTTTCACTTGACATAAGAATATTTATGCTTGTTTTCTTCCTAAGCATAATCTGTTAGAATCATTAAGGCTATTTTCTTTATCTCTTTGTCATATCTATATGTCATCCATCTTTTAAAGAACCTCAGTAATTCCAAAAGAAAAAGGAGATAAATTGGAATTTAGGCCCATTGTGTCAGCTAGGGGATCTAAGACAGAAACCCTAGCAGCATATATTGATATTTCAGTTAAACCAATGATTAATGCTGTTGAGCATATTATAAGGGACTCATGGCACTGTTTAAAAAGGTTTAAGAATGTGAAGAACGTTGATTGTGATTACGGGTTTCTCACAATTGATGTTGTGAACCTTTTTTCAGTTATCCCACAGCAGGAAGGATTAGATATGTTTTATGAAAGTCTGTATCTGTCAGCTTGTTCTAACAATAAATTTTACTTCGTTGGTGATTTCTGCTTATCCTTGAGATAATCTTTGGACTTGGTGGGGCTGCTAATGTTTTCTTTTGGATATCTGCTCTAGTGGGTGTGCTTTTTCTTGTCATACCTGCCTAGTTTACAAAATCGGAGAGCTCTTCCATGTCTCTTTTTCGCTGTAGTCCAGGAAGTGCGTCTCAGGTCATTACACCGGCATGGATAATGAAGGAGTCATATTTCTACTTGTTGTGGGGTGAGCTGAGTGAGTGGAGGTATGTGGCCGAGATCACCAACCTGACGGCCAGCTGACGGTAACCATCCTCCTTGTTTAACCTGGTGGAGTGGAACATCAGTGTCCTGACTGTTAAGTCACTATGAGTAGTGAGTTGGGTATGTTGTTTTTTGCCGTATTGGCTGTGGTTGAGTGTACACTGGTCTGTGGGCTATGTGTCATTTAGGTTGTGTTGGGGGATGGAGGTTTGGCATGTTTCTTTGGAGGTCTCTGTTGCTTAGACAGATTGACCATGAGAGCCTCCTTGAATGTTTTGCAATGTTACTATGTGTGGATTTTGTTGAGAATTGTAGATTTAGTGAGACTATGTGATGAGTGTGTTTGGTGCAAATGTTTATTTATCCTCATGACTCAAGTTCGAGTCTTAGTTTGGAAGAGCTTACCCACTCAATTTGGCTAGATAAGTGCATCTCTCACAGGAGTTGTATTGTTGGGTGGTAGGAGGAGAGGGTTGTCTGTGGCACATGAGGCCAATTTCATTTACTCAGATGCCCAATTCATCAGATAGACAGGACAGAACACTGGAGCTGACCTTGGACATGCCGGAATAAAAACTATTTTCCTCCAGATAAGTGAGAGGTAGGTACAGAGCTGTTTTCTCTAAGCAAGTGAGAAAGCATGTACAAAAACGTATTTTCCTCTGAGTAATGAGGAAGGTTGAGTGCTATAGTAATTAATAGCTTATTTAATTAACTACACATTCTGGAATAAGTGCAGTGTACGTGAATAAGCAAATTTACAAAGTCTTCAAAACTAAAGAATCTGTATCTGCACTGGCAGATGGGTTACAGGACGAAGCAAGTGCAATGCAGGCTTTCAAATCAGAAAGTTGTGAGGGGAGATGGAAGAGATTTGCCCAAGCAGACCCAATAACTACAATTTTCTGGGCCAGAACCACTCCTTGTAGCCAGTGAACCAGAAGATTACCTAGTGCCCAGTACTCACTGATAAGCTAGAGAGCCTCAACACAGAAGGCTTGGGGCTCAGAAGGCGACCATACAGTCCTAGATACCCAACAAATCTGTATCTGGAATGCCTAAGATTGGGAATGGTAAAAACAGGCTTACAGTTTTTTACAGAAAAGTAGCTAAAACAGTAGTAAAAGGAATTCACATGCATTTTGGTAGCACACTTGAGCCTTGTAATAGTAGACCAAACACAGTTTAAAAATGCAATTAAATTAAAAGGACTAAAAGCAAGTGCAAGAAAGAGTTTAATGAGCCCTAATGTGGTAAAGGTAGAATGGGGGGTTGTCCTGTGATCAAATCGACAAAATGGGGTGAGCAACTGCAAGAAGCCACTAATTTTAAACTACACGCCAGAAATAAGGAGAAGACGAGTGGGAAACAGCAGTTTCAACAGAGATATAAGCAACAACTAACAGTACAAACCCTAAAATAAAAAAAATATATACTCAGCTCTGTATATTTGAAGATAGATTGGAAAGCAGTCTCTTAGAACAGGGAGACAACAGTTTCAACAGAGATCTAAGCAACAATTAACAGTACAAACTCTAAAACAAAAAAATATATACTCATCTCTGTATATTTGGAGTTAGATTGGAAGGCATTCTCTCAGAACACAGGTTCCAGCAATTAAATGCAGGCTGTTACTAACAGGTCTAATTTTATGCAAGTGATCCTTGAGTTAGATAACACACAAGCTGTAAAAAACAGTTATACCAACTGAAAACACGGCAGAAAATAGGGGGAGGTGGGACAAAACAGTTTCAACAGAGATCTAAGCAACAATTAACAGTACAAACTCTAAAACCAAAAATTATATACTCAGCTCTGTATATTTGCAGATAGATTGGAAGGCAGTCTCTCAGAACACAGGTTCCAGCAATTAAATGCAGGCTGTTACTAACAGGTCTAATTTTATGCAAGTGATCCTTGAGTGAGATACCACACAAGCCGTAAAAAACAGTTATACCAAGTGAAGACATGGCAGAAAAAAGGGGGAGGTGGGACAAAACAGTTTCAACAGAGATCTAACCAACAATTAACAGTACAAACTCTAAAACCAAAAAACATATTCTCAGCTCTGTATATTTGCAGATAGATTGGAAAGCAGTCTCTCAGAACAGGGAGACAGCAGTTTCAACAGAGATCTAAGCAACAATTAACAGTACAAACTATAAAACAAAAAAGTATACACTCAGGTCTGTATATTAGCAGATGGATTGGAAGGCAGACTCTCAGAACACATGTTCCAGCAATTAAATGCAGGTTGTTACTAACAAGTCTAATTTTATGCAAGTGAACTTTGAGTTAGATACCACACAAACTGTAAAAAACAGTTATACCAACTGAAGACATGGCAGAAAATAGGGGGAGGTGGAACAAAACAGTTTCAACAGAGATCTAAGCAACGATTAACAGTACAAACTCTAAAACTAAAAAAAAATACTCAGCTCTGTATATCTGCAGATAGATTGGAAAGCAGTCTCTCAGAACAGGAAGACAACAGTTTCAACACAAATCTAAGCAACAACTAACAGTACAAACTCTAAAACCAAAAAAATATACTCAGCTCTGTATATTTGCAGATAGATTGGAAGGCAGTCTCTCAGAACACAGGTTCCAGCAATTAAATGCAGGCTGTTACTAACAGGTCTAATTTTATGCAAGTGACCCTTGAGTTAGATAACACACAAGCTGTAAAAAACAGTTATACCAACTGAAGACACGGCAGAAAATAGGGGGAGGTGGGACAAAACAGTTTCAAAAGAGATCTAAGCAACAATTAACAGTACAAACTCTAAAACCAAAAAAATATACTCAACTTTGTACATCTGCAGATAGATTGGAAAGCAGTCTCTCAGAACAGGGAGACAAAAGAATCAACAGAGAGCTAAGCAACAATTAACAGTACAATCTCTAAAACCAAAAAATATATACTAAGCTCTGTATATTTGCACATAGATTGGAAGGGATTCCTTCAGAACACAGGTTTCAGCAATTAAATGCAGGCTGTTACTAACATGTCTAATTTTATGCAAGTGATCCTTGAGTTAGATAACACACAAGCTGTAAAAAACAGTTATACCAACTGAAGACATGGCAGAAAATAGGGGGAGGTGGAACAAAACAGTTTCAACAGAGATCTAAGCAATGATTAACAGTACAAACTCTAAAACTAAAAAAATATACTCAGCTCTGTATATCTGCAGATAGATTGGAAAGCAGTCTCTCGGAACAGGGAGACAACAGTTTCAACACAAATCTAAGCAACAACTAACAGTACAAACTCTAAAACCAAAAAAATATACTAAGCTCTGTATATTTGCAGATAGATTGGAAGGCATTCTCTCAGAACACAGGTTCCAGCAATTAAATGCAGGCTGTTACTAACAGGTCTAATTTTATGCAGTTGATCCTTGAGTTAGATTCCACACAAGCTGTAAAAAACAGTTATACCAACTGAAGATATGGCAGAAAATAGGGGAAGGTGGGACAAAAAGTTTCAATAGAGATCTAAGCAACACTTAACAGTACAAACTCTAAAACCAAAAAATATATACTCAGCTCTGTTTATTTGCAGGTAGATTGGAAAGCAGTCTCTCAGAAACAGGAGACAATAGTTTCAAATGATAATCTAAGCAACAATTAACAGTACAAACTCTAAAACCAAAAAAATATATACTCAGTTCTGTATATTTGCAGATAGATTAGAAGGTAGTCTCTCATAACACAGGTTCCAGCAATTAAATGCAGTCTATTAACAGGTCTAATTTTATGTAAGTGATCGTTGAGTTAGATACCACACAAGCTGTAAAAACCAGTTATACCAACTAAAGACATGGCAGAAAATAGGGGTAGGTGGGACAAAACAGTTTCAAAAGAGATCTAAGCAACAATTAACAGTACAAACTCTAAAACCAAAAAAATATACTCAATTTTGTATATCGGCAGATAGATTGGAAAGCAGTCTCTCAGAACAGGAAGACAACAGTTTCAACAGAGATCTAAGCAACAATTAACAGTACAAACTCTAAAACCAAAAAATATACTCAGCTCTGTATATTTGCAAATAGATTGGAAAGCAGTCTCCTAGAATAGGGAGACAACAGTTTCAACAGAGGTGTAAGCAACAATTAACAGAACAAACTCTAAAACCAAAAAAATATACTCAGCTCTGCATATTTGCAGATAGATTGGAAAGCAGTCTCTCAGAACAGGGAGTCAACAGTTTCAACAGAGATCTATGCAACAATTAACAGTACAAACTCTAAAATGAAAAAAATATATACTCAGCTCTGTATATTTGCAGAAAGATTGGAAGGCAGTTTCTCAGAACACAGGTTTAAGCAATTAAATGCAGGCTGTTACTAACATGTCTAATTTTATGCAAGTGATCCTTGAGCTAGATTCCACACAAGCTGTAAAAACCAGTTATACCAACAGAAGACACTGCAGAAAATAAGGGGAAGTGGGACAAAACAGTTTCAACAGAGATCTAAGCACCACTTAACAGTACAAACTCTAAAACCAAAAAATATACTCAACTCTGTATATTTGCAGATAGATTGGAAAGCAGTGTCTCAGAACAGGGAGACAACAGTTTCAACAGAGATCTAAGCAACAATTAACAGTACAAACTCTAAAACCAAAACAATATACTCAGCTCTGTATATTTGCAGATAGATTGGAAAGCAGTCTCTCAGAACAGAGAGACAACAGTTTCAAAAGAGATCTAAGCAACAATTAACAGTACAAACTCTAAAACCAAAAAGTATATACTCAGGTCTGTATATTAGCAGATGGATTTGAAGGCAGTCTCTCAGAGCACAGGTTCCAGCAATTAAATGCAGGCTGTTACTAACAAGTCTAATTTTTTGCAAGTGAACCTTGAGTTAGATACCACACAAGCTGTAAAAAACAGTTATACCAACTGAAGACATGGCAGAAAATAGGGGGAGGTGGAACAAAACAGTTTCAACAGAGATCTAAGCAACAATTAACCGTATGAACTCTAAAGCCAAAAAAATATACTCAGCTCTGTATATTTGCAGGTAGATTGGAAAGCAGACTCTCAGAACAGTGAGACAACAGTTTAAACAGAGATCTAAGAAAAAATTAACAGGACAAACTCTAAAACCAAAAAATATACTCAGCTCTGTACATTTGCAGATAGATTGGAAAGCAGTCTCTCAGAACAGGGAGACAACAGTTTCACCACAGATCTAAGCAACAATTAACAGAACAAACTCTAAAACCAAAATATATATATATTCAGCTCTGTATACTTGCAGATAGATTGGAAGCCATTCTCTCAGAACACAGGTTCCAGCAATTAAATGCAGGCTGTTACTAACAAGTCTAATTTTATGCAAGTGATCCTTGAGTTAGATACCACACAAGCTGTAAAAAACAGTTATACCAACTGAAGACATGGCAGAAAATAGGGGAGGTGGGGCAAAACAGTTTCAACAGAGATCTAACCAACAATTAACAGTACAAACTCTAAAACCAAAAAAAAATTCTCAGCTCTGCATATTTGCAGATAGATTGGAAAGCAGTCTCTCAGAACAGGGAGACAACAGTTTCAACAGAGATCTAAGCAACAATTAACAATATAAACTCTAAAACCAAAAATATATACTCATCTCTGTATATTTGGAGTTAGATTGGAAGGCAGTTTCTCAGAACACAGGTTCCAGCAATTAAATGCAAGCTGTTACTAACAGGTCTAATTTTATGCAAGTGATCTTTGAGTTAGATACCACACAAGCTGTAAAAAACAGTTATGCCAACTGCAAACACGGCAGAAAATAGGGGGAGGTGGAACAAAACAGTTTCAACAGAGATCTAAGCAACAATTAACAGGGCAAACTCTAAAACCAAAAAATATACTCAGCTCTGTATATCTGCAGATAGATTGGAAAGCAGTCTCTCAGAACAGGGAGACAATAGTTTCAACACAGATCTAAGCAACAATTAACAGTACAAACTCTAAAACCAAAAAAAAGATATATTCAGCTCTGTATAGTTGCAGAAAGATTGGAAGGCATTCTCTCAGAACACAGGTTCCAGCAATTAAATGCAGGCTGATACTAACAGGTCTAATTTTATTCAAGTGATCCTTGAGTTAGATACCACACAAGCTGTAAAAAACAGTTATACCAACTGAAGACATGGCAGAAAATAGAGGGAGGTGGGACAAAACAGTTTCAACAGTGATCTAAGCAATAATTAACAGTACAAACTCTAAAGCCAAAAAAATATACTCAGCTCTAAATATTTGCAGACAGATTAAAAAGCAGTCTCTCAGAACAGGGAGACAACAGTTTCAACAGAGATCTAAGCAACAATTAACAGTGCAAACTCTAAAACCAAAAAGTATATAATCAGCTCTGTATATTAGCCGATAGATTGGAAGGCAGTCTCTCAGAACACAGGTCCAGCAATTAAATGCAGGCTTTTACTAACAGGTCTAATTTTATGCAAGTGATCCTTGAGTTAGATACCACACAAGCTGTAAAAACAGTTATACCAACTGAAGACATGGCAGAAAATAGGGGAGATGGGACAAAACAGTTTCAACAGAGATCTAACCAACAATTAACAGTATAAACTCTAAAACCAAAAAAAATTCTCAGCTCTGTATATTTGCAGATAGAGTTGAAAGCAGTCTATCAGAACAGGGAGACAGCAGTTTCAACAGAGATATAAGCAACAACTAACAGTACAAACCCTAAAATAAAAAAAATATATACTCAGCTCTGTATATTTGCAGATAGATTGGAAATCAGTCTCTTAGAACAGGGAGACAACAGTTTCAACAGAGATCTAAGCAACAATTAACAGTACAAACTCTAAAACAAAAAAATATATACTCATCTCTGTATATTTGGAGTTAGATTGGAAGGCATTCTCTCAGAACACAGGTTCCAGCAATTAAATGCAGGCTGTTACTAACAGGTCTAATTTTATGCAAGTGATCCTTGAGTTAGATACCACACAAGCTGTAAAAAACAGTTATACCAACTGAAAACATGGCAGAAAATAGGGGAGGTGGGACAAAACAGTTTCAACAGAGATCTAAGCAACAATTAACAGTACAAACTCTAAAACCAAAAAATTATATACTCAGCTCTGTATATTTGCAGATAGATTGGAAGGCAGTCTCTCAGAACAGGGAGACAGCAGTTTCAACAGAGATCTAAGCAACAATTAACAGTACAAACTCTAAAACCAAAAAGTATATAATCAGCTCTGTATATTAGCCAATAGATTGGAAGGCAGTGTCTCAGAACACAGGTCCAGCAATTAAATGCAGGCTTTTACTAACAGGTCTAATTTTATGCAAGTGATCCTTGAGTTAGATACCACACAAGCTGTAAAAAACATTTATACCAACTGAAGATACGGCAGAAAATAGGGAAGGTGGGACAAAACAGTTTTAACAAAGATCTAAGCAACAATTAACAGTACAAACTCTAAAACCAAAATATATATACTCAGCTATGTATATTTGCAGATAGATTGGAAGGCAGTCTCTCAGAACACAGGTTCCAGCAATTAAATGTAGATGTATGTGCATGTGTATGTACATATATATAATACACACACACACACACACACACACATATATATATATATATATATATATATATATATATATATATATATATATATATATATATATATATATATCATGAGAAGGGAATCAACAGCAACAGTATTATTTAATGCTGTCTGTGTATGTCATATCAAGCTGGACAGGGGTAAGCAAAACACTGTTACTCACACCACAGGCAGGATACTACCAGTGGGAGTAGCATTGTTGATCTGCTACATCTACTTTACAAACAATCACAGGGTAGTCCCTGGTGGGACTACCCAAAAATTGCTAGGATGGTTGAACCCCAACCATTACACAAGCAAGGGCAGGTATGTTCAAGGACTAAATGGTGGGAGAGCCTGATGATACATGGGTTGGGCCAACATACATGTAGGGTCCCTAATGCTGGGGAGGGGGCAATGTGTGCAGGTGTGTCATGGCTGTGATAGCAACCGGAGAATGGATGGTTTGCATGTATGTCGAACTCAGGTGTGGTGGAGGAACCATGGGTATGAAATTATGGATCCAGGCATGTCAGAGTTGGATAGCTCATTCTAATTGGAACACCTCTTGGAGGTCAGCGAGTTTGCTATAAGTATATATGCATACACACATGCATACATCTATATGTAGAAGTACATTCCATGTAACACATTCATTCCTTTTGCAGACATAAATAACATGAAAGTGCCCCTACAAACCTCGACCGTAGATAGAATAATAGGTTGTGCATAAGAGGGAAGGGACGAATCCGCAAAAATGCAGAAGTGTGTACATTGTCCGAAGTCAGTGCTGTTCTCAAAAAATCAAATGTGAGGACTTTCTCACAAATGGAATCATTCCTGTAATCTGCCTGCTACGCCAATGCCAATCACTAAACCGGTCCTATTTGTAATATAATTTCGCCGAACTCATACATTATTAGCTCTCATCTATAACATGTGCGTTACCACATAGTCATAATTATTCATTTATTGTAGTGTCATGTTAACGGGAGTAAAGGTGTAATGAAGTATAGAGTCTAATCTTGAAATAAAGACATGTGTGTCCCAGGTGGAACAACCCAAAAATTGTGAATAGTGTCCTATTGGTCACTCATTTCACCAATGTGTGTGGACTAAACTTTTGGGATATCTGAGGATATGTGGAATGAGTCAACCCATGGGATGGGTCTACAGGAGTAGGGAGTGGATACACCGTGTAGCCAACTGGAGAATGGATGACTGCTGTGTCAGTGAAGTGTTGGGTGGGTGTTTGGGGAACTAGGATCCATGGGTATATGGGTATATATGCAAATGAAGCAGCACAGCAATAGTGTAGTGGTTAGAGCATCCTCCTAACGAACAGAAATTTCCATTCCAAATCCCACTGCAGCACATACCATTTTCCATTGGTAATATGTATATGAACATATTTTGACATCTGTTTGCTGTATAACCTGCATAATAACAATTAAAAGTGAACTGCAGTGAAGTGTCAGTGTCATAATGAATAAGGCACTAGTATGCAGGTTTAAGCATAAATAAGCAGTAGTAAGCATATATAAGCACCAGTAAGCGTGTTTCAGTGCATTTGCGCGTGGGGTATGCATTGCCTTAAAGACATTCATATATATATATATATATATATATATATATATATATATATATATATATATATATATATATATATATATATATGTGTGTGTGTGTGTGTGTGTGTGTGTTTTGTGTGTGTGTGTGTGTGTGTGTGTGTGTGTGTGTGTGTGTGTGTGTGTGTGTGTGTGTGTGTGCGTAGATATACACAGATATACAGCTATGATAGGAAACAGCACACAAGAATGACATATGTTCACAGGCTATGCCAATGGAAGTGAGGAGTCCAAGCAAGAAACATGTAACACGTAGCATGACCCCCCCCCCCCTCCAAGCCGGACAGAGGAAACATACACACAAACCCACAAACAATGTAAATATTCCACTGCTCCCCAGACCCCAGGCAGGATACAACCGGGGGGGGGACAGAGTGCACCCGTGAAATCTAATCTTGGAACAGACAGGAGCGTCCCTTGCGGGACACCCCAAAAATTGACAAATAACCAAAGGAAGCTGATACAATGACCATTCTGGCTGGGGTGTATACATACTCGGAATACAAGGGTGGGAAAACCTGATGACCCATGGGACGAGACAACGTACGACATGAGTCCCGTGAAGTGGAGAGTGGGCAGTGTGTAGTTGCGTGTTCAGACCCGACATGCACCCAGAATAAGGATGGGTGCAGTAGAGGAGGTGCGGGTGGGGGAACTATGGATAGCTAGTTATGGGTCTAGGTGTGCAGGTGTTGGCTAATGTGGGTCTATACGGACAGCCCCAGGGATGTGAGCAAAAGTGTTCATTGGGCAGAGGCATCGCCCAATGAGCAGCCACAACCAGTGCGAGTCCCACTGCAGCAAAGTCTAATCTACATGGCAGAGAATGGAATAACCAGATGTAGATGTATATAAGTAGAGGAATGTGTGTGCATATCTACCCATAGCTACATGGAGATATACCTCTCCCTCTCCATAGTACAAATGTATACATACAGAGACAGAATACATATACATACCCATATATAGATATATACATATGCAGACACCCATATACCCATATGTTGCTAGATATACATAGCAATATATAAATATATACATGTATGCATTCATATATACATATATCTGTATATAGTAATGTATATATATATATATATATATATATATATATATATATATATATATATACGTGTGTGTGTGTGTGTGTGTGTGCGCGTAGATATACACAGATATACAGCTATGATAGGAAACAGCACACAAGAATGACATATGTTCACAGGCTATGCCAATGGAAGTGAGGAGTCCAAGCAAGAAACATGTAACACGTAGCATGACCCCCCCCCCCCTCCAAGCCAGACAGAGGAAACATACACACAAACCCACAAACAATGTAAATATTCCACTGCTCCCCAGGCCCCAGGCAGGATACAACTGGGGGGGGGGGGGCAGAGTGCACCCATGAAATCTAATCTTGGAACAGACAGGAGTGTCCCTTGCGGGACACCCCAAAAATTGACAAATAACCAAAGGAAGCTGATACGATGACCATTCTGGCTGGGGTGTATACATACTCGGAATACAAGGGTGGGAAAACCTGATGACCCATGGGTCGAGACAACGTATGACATGAGTCCCGTGAAGTGGAGAGTGGGCAGTGTGTAGTTGCGTGTTCAGACCCGACATGCACCCAGAATAAGGATGGGTGCAGTAGAGGAGGTGCGGGTGGGGGAACTATGGATAGCTAGTTATGGGTCTAGGTGTGCAGGTGTTGGCTAATGTGGGTCTATACGGACAGCCCCAGGGATGTGAGCAAAAGTGTTCATTGGGCAGAGGCATCGCCCAATGAGCAGCCACAACCAGTGCGAGTCCCACTGCAGCAAAGTCTAATCTACATGGCAGAGAATGGAATAACCAGATGTAGATGTATATATGTAGAGGAATGTGTGTGCATATCTACCCATAGCTACATGGAGATATACCTCTCCCTCTCCATAGTACAAATGTATACATACAGAGACAGAATACATATACATACCCATATATAGATATATACATATGCAGACACCCATATACCCATATGTTGCTAGATATACATAGCAATATATAAATATATACATGTATGCATTCATATATACATATATCTGTATATAGTAGTGTAGATATATATATATGTGTGTGTGTGTGTGTGTGTGTGTGTGTGTGTGTGTGTGTGTGTGTGTGTAAATATACACATGTAAATAGCTAGGATATAATACAGCAGTTACAAATTACATATGTTCACAGGCCGTGAAAATGGGGGTGAGGGGTCCAATCAACAAACATGTGTAACATGTAGCATCAACCATCCCCACCTAGACAGGTGAAACATACAATCACACGATACAAGTAAACACACCACTGCTTCCCAGACCACAGGCAGGATACTACCAGTGGGAGAGACCTGTCAGGTCTAATCTTGAAACAAAGACATCAGTGTCCCTTGTGGGACACCCCAAAAATTACTGATCATCGGAGTCAGTCCCTGTAATGATTCATCAAACCAGGCTGTAGACGTACACGGACCAGTAGGTTGTGCAAGCCTGATAACCCCTGGGTCGACACAATGTACGACATGGGTCCTGACACATGGAGAGTGGGCAGTATGTAGTGGTGTGGTTAGACCCCACCCGCACCCACAGTAAGGATGAGTGCTGTAGAGGAGGGGCAGGTGGGGGAACTTTGGGTATGCAATTATGGGCCTAGGTGTGCAGGTGTTGGCTGGCGTAGTTATATTAGGACCGCCCCGGGGATGTAAGTAATACTGCGAATTGGGCAGAGCTTACACCCATACCTCTCAACCCCTAAGAGCAAAACCACTGGACAGAACATAAACTGGTGGGGGAACAAATAGGGACAGAAAGCACATATTCCACTTACAACCTTAGAAAGCTGATGGAATAATAGGTATGTATTAGCATGACTCGGCTGAAGGATGTGGGGTCCTAAACCCAATTACTTGTCTGTATTTAATGGTGTCAGTTCCCAGGTATTTGCCAGACTGGTGCAGATTGTAAGAGGAACACACCAATAGCAAACTCTGGACAGGCCGCGGATTCTGTACAGTCGACCGGCATGCTTATGCCTAATGGGCAGCCATTCCCAAAATGGGTCCCGCCGCAGCACAGTCCAGTTTAAATGGCTAAGTACGGTATGACCATATGTGTTGTTGCATAACTCACTACACAACATCTGCGAACACATGGTCGCAACACCCAACTGTAGGCATGTAAGCCGATGTAATAGGCATGACAAGGTATTATTGTAGTCCTCACCCCCACCCAGGGGTGTGAGTGTCAGATGCAAACACCAAATGCAGTGCATTTGCAAGTGTGGGAGCAAGCGGGTGTAAGCCTGTTTGGCTGCCGGTATGTGAGTATCACACTGGTGAAGCAATGCAGAGGCTAACTGAGTGTAAGAAACTGTAACTGGAGGTTAGCATTGCTTAGCTCTGTGCAAATCCATGCACACCTGCTCACAACTGTTTTAAAGTGCCTTAATCACTCTGTACCCAACAGCTCGTGTTCTGGCCAGCAACAAAATAAACAGCCTATGCAACGCTAGAACTCAGGACCCTGTACATCACAGTCACAGTAGTTAACTACTACGCCATGATAACAATACATATAAAAGAGGTATCAGCAAACTAATCCTCACCACAGGGAACTCAAACCAAACGTGAACTGAATCTATGTACACTGTAATGTTCTATAACCTGCCACAGACCATAAATATGTGAATTGGAGTACTGCAGTAAAAATAGAGCTGAGGTGTCACTGTAATAAAAATTATGATGTCCCCAGGACCCCATACAGTGTATGTACACATGAATGATGATTACCAGACACATGTATAACCTGTAATGAATAAGACATAGCTTAACCTTTTCGAAACTGGCCAATTATGGAAAAGTGTGGGAATCTGACCCTACTTAAACCAAAGAGGCAGGAATATGGCTCATAACTGGTTGTAGCATCCCTCTGCAGGCAGAATGGCTGGAATGGGAGAAGGCACTCACTTTAGAGTGCAGTGCTGGGGCATCCAGGAGTCCAAATTCAGGGTATGGCTCCTGGTAAAGCACCATGACAGGCGACTACTGCAGGGCTAGTACCAGGGCTCTCAGTACAAAATGCAGACCTGGGACAGTCTCACCCGTGACCTCACTAGTGCCATAGGTATCCTCCAGACTGGTGAGCAGGTCAGGCACCACCATGCAGACCTGAAGTGGTGGAGGGGGGGATGTCGTGGAACAGTGGATCCAAGAAGCAAGGCAGATGCAGAATGCCCCAGAACTGAGTAAGTACTCCTTCCACTACATAGTTAATAATTGCCTAGCTTGTGTATACTATGGATAGGTATGGCTAAATATCACTGTACTTCTCTGACAGCTGCAGATGAGCATGCTGTGAACCAGCAAGCCTATAATGCTAGGCTGCAAAGGATGTGTTGCGAGCCAGGTTAGTAAATAGCCTGCATGTACTGTCATAACAAATAAATTTAAGAGCCTCAGCAAGTGTTGTACCAGTATAAAGATTTGTGTAATATGCTGCGAATGAAGGTGTAACCCCTGCATTGCTTCTGTTTACTCTGCAGTCATATGTTGTTGTACTGTTGCAGTTATTAAATAGTACTGTTGTAGTAAGCAGTGTTACCCACACTGTGGTATGCAGATAAAATGTGTATGAAGTGCTGTATAACAATGTTGGAAGTGCAAACAGGTCAGTCATATTAGACTAAATACATTGCAAAGCCTCTCAACAATTGCCTTATAGCAGAGTGTACAGTGATCTTAACTGTAATGCTTTTGTCACACATAGCAGGGCTTTGGATCCCAGGAGCGCCAGTGAGTTGTATGCATAATCATTCCACACAACTGCACAGTTTGTTAGACTGTTCAAAGAGAAAGCTGTATGCATATATACACTTAACAACTGTACAGATTATGCTAGAATGCTCAAATAGAAAGTGGCATTCATATTCATACCCCTCAACTGTTCCAATCTGCCCAGTCAACTGTTCCAATCTGCCCGAGTATGTCCTGATAAATGGCCCACATCACCTGCCTTTTGCCCTGTTCCCCTGATAAATTAGTGTGATGATCCAAGAAATGTAGGCAGCTGTAAATTAAATATAACTGATAGTCAGACTTGTACATAGTCAGAGAATGTACATGCAAACATACCTGTCATCCCAGCATCTCACCCAAAGTGTATGACAGCAGTCAGCAGTCTCAAAACATGTTGCATTACATCTGCATCTTGTCAAGCCTGTATGTAGGACACAGGTCCCGTAAATACTAATCTACAAACATACCATTGTACAATATAATGCCATTGGGTAGTGTAATAATACATGTAAGGGACAGACCACTGCAGTGACTAAGAATGTTGTGAAAACTACAAGGATTTATTAGTTGTTAATTGAACTCTCTCTCTCACCCCTACCATATCTGCAAAAATAACCGATTTACACAACTCATTTGGTATGTCTACACTCCTAACCTTTGTTGGGACATATGTCCTATTGGTTTATAAATATTCACATCTGTTTCTATGCATGTTCCATGTTAAAATACCCCCATATTGGTGTCCTGTCACCATCAATGAAACCTGAATGTTGTTGTAATGGCCACTGTTTACTCATATATGCATGTGTTTTGCCTGCTCTGCAACTATTTTATATCTGGTGCCCTGGGTAATGGAAATACCTATGCATGCTGTTATAACTAATCATGAATGCTGTTGACTATTATCAACACATATCTGCCTTAAACATGCTACAGCATTGCTCATATGGGAAGGCCAGTCCCAGCGGTCCCACCTGTCCCACCTCAGCTGGCCATGGCACCGGGCACCAGCACATCTGGGGCCCAGCCTGGGATCTCCATGTCCATTAGCCTTGCACCACCTTCGGGTGGAACTACTGCAGGGGATGGGGCTCGCCCCCCCCCCCCGGGAGCGGGAGTGGACAGGAACCTGTCACCCAGCCGAGGGCCGAGTGGCGCAACTAGAGGGTGAGCCTGCCCCTTCTACACAGCCGCCAACACAACCACCTTCTGGGCTGTGAAGGTGCAGTGGTGACTGCCCATGGGTGGGGACCACAGTCCCACTGCATCCATTTGTGGGCTCATAGGCTTGTGACTTCCAAACACCCATCCAAGGTGTCCCCCCGATGTGTCATATACCACCCCTGTACATGTCTTGTTTGTCTTGTCAGTAATCCTACCCAGCCTATCCTCCCTGATCATACCTACTCTCCTTCCCCAACATCCCACTCTCACCAAAAAGTAAAAGAAAAAAAGAGCAATCTGTTCCCACAAAAAAAAGCACGCCCCATACATAGCTGTCCATTTCGCACACATGTCCACTGGACGCATGTAAACATTTCTAATTGGCATCACAACATACTATTGTTGTCCTCACCCCTCTCTCCGGGTTGTGAGTGTCCAAATGTACCACCGAATTTATTGCATATGCACAGCCATTGCTGTAGAAGAAATGGACAGCTATGGACCTTCCCTACACCCTTCCTGCACATCCCTAGCTACCTTGCCTACTGTCTTTCCCTCTTTGTGCCCCTTTTTCACCACTTTCCTATCACCCCTTTTTTCTTTTCTTTTAAAGAAATTAGCATGGGGGGTAAGCAAGAGTATCCACTTTTAAGCAGCAGTGAGCGGGTTACAGCCTGTTTGCGCAGGGGTAAGCACTGCCTACACAGGTTAAGCAATCAAGAAGGTAACTGAGTGTAAGGAACTGTAACCAAAAGTAACCACTGCTTACCGTCACGCAAACCTGAGCACACCCGCTCACAACTACTTAAAAGTGCCTTAATCACTCCATATCCAATGGCCCTTGTTCTGCCCAGCAACAAAATAAACGGCCTCTGCAAGGCTTGAAATCAGGACCCTGCACACAACAGCCAATGGTGATTTACCACTAAACCATGGCAGATATGCAGGCATTGGATGTTATCACAAACATAGCATCCAGCACAGTCATTCAACAGTATAGGAAATGTATTCCATTATGTAGATGTATGTGTCTGTGTTTATGTCCAAATATATATACATACCTAGATATAGATATATATAGATATATCAAGAATATACCATGTGACAACAAAGCAGTAAAAAAGAATGAAAAGGGAAACACCAGCAACTCCTGTATTATGTAGTGGTGTTGTCCTATGTGATATCAAGACTCCCTCAGACAGACATGTGTCATTAATACACGTAAACATTTGTACATTGCCCAAATACATTACTTTGAGCATTTCATTTACATTAACAAAACAGTTCCTGTTCAATCATTATGTGAGAACAGTACTCTTGTAAGGTGCTGTGTGCAACATCATCATCATTAAAAAGTTAAATGGGGTAACCATTGATGGACCGGTAGTGTTGTGTGTACAATGGGGTCATCTGCATCACATGTACCTGGAACCTTTAGGAGTCATGTGCATACCAGGATTGTGTGCCTGAGAGAGGGGTGAGGACAACAGTAGTATGTTGTGATGCAATTTAAAAAGGTTACATGTGTCCAGTGGACACATGTGTAAAATGGACAGCTATGTATGGGGTAAAAGTTGTTCTGGGAACAGATTGGCCTTTTGTTTCCATTTTCGTAAGCTGAGAGTGGGATGTTGGGGAAGGAGAGTAGATATGCTTGTGGAGGATAGGTCGGATCGGATGACAGACAATACAGCATACAGGTGCGGTAGATGACACATGTGGGGGGGGATACATCTTGGACCTGGAGGGGTGTTTGGCAGTCACAAGCCCATGAGCCCCCAAATGGAAACAGTGGGACAGAGGTCCACACCCATGGGCAGCCACCACTGTACCTTCACAGCTGCAAATGTGGCTGTGCTGGGGGCTGTCTAGGAGGGGCATGCTCACCCTCTAAATGTGATAGTCTGCCCTCGAGCTGGCGTAGCTGGCCTCAAAACCCCTTATTGAGCCCCCTACGCACCACAGCCTGGACTGTACGATGGCTGACAAGTTCCTGTCTGGACCTGCTCCCAAGAGGGGCAGGCCCCATCCTCAATGGCAGTTCCAACAGAAGGTGGTGCAGAGCCAAAAGAGGTGGAGGTCCAAGGCTGGGCCCCAGACATTCTGGTGCCCGGTGCCATGGCCAGCTGAAGTGGGACAGGTGGTTCCACCAGGACCTCCAATCGCATACAGCCTATGGTGTTGCAGTTTTGACACAGATAAGGCTTAGTAATAGTCAACAGCATTCAGGATTACTTATAACAGCATGCATAGATATTGCCAGCAATCCAAGAAAACAGATGTCATACATATGCAGAGGGAGCACAACACATGCATATATACTGGATGACATCTGTCCAAAGCGTACATGACATGTGACTGCAGCTATGAACAGTGGCCCACTATTAGCATGTCACTGTGATAACCTCAGACAGTGACTGTCATACCACTGTTTCATGTGACGTATGTCCAATCAGGGATGCGATGGCAGTAACTCTCATCACTGTCACCATGTACTGACTGCAATCCTCACACTATGCTTCTGCAGTTCACAGATGTGTGTTCTGTGAGTAACACAAGAAACAAATGGTTCCACACACTGACCAGTCCACAGATGACCCTACAGATGGGGGTTTCCTGACAAGCAGAGCACTGTCTTGTCAGTTATTAAAACATGCAGACTAGCCATTACCACACACAACTTGTTAAATTGCCAGTAGTCTGAATGAAGCATAGCTACACTTACATGCTGTATTCATGTCTGGCACATCACCCCCCCCCCTGTCTTTAGGCTATTTTCCACTGTGTATGTCGTTTGAGGAATATCCAGATTTCATCTGTGATGCTGTTTACCAAACACCAGATCCAGGTTCCACTCACAGCAACTGTCATGGGCAAACACCAACATGGCATTCCTAGATATTGTACTGTGTTTCCATTCAATTGGCTATGGGAATGTCACTACACCTGATCATGACCATCACTTGCAAAACACAAGCTGCTGCTGAGCAGGTGCACATCTCCACATCCACCAGAGAGTGTATGTGTGTGAGGGACAGACAGAGGCAAAGTACATCAGAGAAGGGCTGGGAGACTAAAACCTAAGCATCATCAGTCACACACCTACTGGTACAGGGGTTCAAACCCCTGACTTACTAGCCATTACTATTACAAGTGCACGCAGTTACTCCATGTGCCACATAGCTGACATGGCGTGCTGTAAGAATATATATGTGTGCTGGTGAGTGACATCTGCAACAGAGATATAGTAGACATACATTAGGTGTAGTACACATGGCTGTCCACATGAACAGATGTCATTGTCAACACAACTACACTCTCTAAGGGACTCAGACACATTGATACACTCTGGCAGGCTCACAAATACACTTCCTAACTACTTAATTTGCCACACTACAGTAATGCACAGGTATTACATGCACCACAGGGGTTATTCTGAGGTTCTATGGGCTAGGGCATGTGAATGTGTCTGACATCAGTCAGTATGCTAATGGGAGTTATACTGGGTGTGACTGTGGTTGGGAACATCATACCCCACATGCAGACACAAGGTGCCAGTACTGACATGCATGTGTGCATTGCTTCATGGGTGTTTAGTGGTTGGCTGTGCAAGATGGCTGTACAAGGCTGGGTGAGGGGTAATCCTTGGCATCAGGCCACCTGACAATGGTCTGCAGTGTGGTTCAGGGGTGTAGTGTCTGCAATGTCCCACACAGATGGGTATTGTTTAACTGTCCTGTCATCCTGGTTACCATTGTGTGTGGCCATTGCTTTGCAATGCATGCCATGTCTGTGTTTGATAATCCTTGACATAGACATTGCCTGGGATATGCACGTCCCACATTAATGTACAGTGACATGTTTAAGTGTACCTTGTTTGCCTGGCACATGTTGTGTACACAGACTGTTATCATCAGATGTGCCAGTCCTGGCCTGGTGTGGCAGGACCTGCTAATAGACAGCAGGTTGACCCTGCACCTGCATTGATAGCATGATACAGGTATTCCCTGGTGTCAGTGGCATCTGTCCATATAAGGCATGTGTGTAAGGCATTGTATGTACTTTGTGGATCACATTTGATGGCACCACATATGTTGCAGGCATCCAGTGGGGAACATAGTGAAGGCGCATTGTTCTGAATTATGTGCCTATTGTACTGGTGGACCGGGTGCCATGCCTTCTGCAGCCCACTGCATTCACACCATGCCTACTATCTGTCAACAATGTGCAGGGTACTAGCAACATAGAGGTATTTTCTAGGCAAGTGTGCTTGTGTATGACACATGGGTTCAGACCATATTCTGGGTAATAGTAGGGTTGCTTACTTTGTTTACCAGGCCTTTTGCCAGATGTAGGGGTATGGCTTGCCAACACAGTCTCTTGGCTGATTGAAATCTGTAATCCTCGTGAGGTGGACATTGTGACATATAATATGGCCACCATATAGGAAAACTACAAAAAATGCTCCTCAACATGTCCAGTGATTAGACACTCACAGCCACCGGCTGTCAAACACACACACACACACTCACACACCTGCCACATTTTGGAATAGAACTCCTATCTAACTAGTTTATCACACTACAGCATTACTCAGTTATAGCACTTGCTACAGAGATTACTGGGCTACCCCATCCCCAAAGGTGTATTTCACAAGGAATGACATCATCAGGGTTTACCAAAGTAGGGCAATTTGAATTTCCTGCAAGTGAGTAGCCCAAAATGCATTGCTCACAAAACAGACAGTTAGACACACACAACACTTCCACAACTGACATGTGTGGGTATAGAACCCATGACCAAGATCTATATCACACTACTGCATAGAGATGTTATAGGACGCACCACAAGGATTACTAGGGAACTTGTTCCCCAGAGGTGTGTTTGACAAGGAATGACATCAGCAGGATCACCAACGTAGGGCATTGTAAATGCCCTGCGAGTGAGTAGGCTATAATGCATTGCTCCCTATACAGGCATTGAAACACACAGAAAACATACATAACTGCCATGGTTGTGGATGGAACCCTACCATAGTTATAAATCACACTCCAGCAGTACGCAGTTACCCAACACACTACAGAGATTACTGTGTTACAGCAGTCCCAGAGGTGTATTTCTAGGTGGGTGACATCAACACCCTCGTCAAAGTTAAGTATGTGAATTGTAAGGAGTGTGCATACTCTAAAAAGCATTGTTCCCTTCTCAGGCAGACAGACACACACACACAGTTGGCAAGTCTGGGATTAGAACACCTACCAAACTAGTGTCTCACACTACAGCATTATGCAGTGTCAGGACGCGCTACAGAAATTACTGGGTTACAGCAATCCCAGAGGTGTATTTATAGGTGGGTGACATCAGCACCCTTGCCAAAGTTGAGTATGTGAATTGTAAGGAGTGTGCATACTCTAAAAAGCATTGTTCCCTTCTCAAACAGGCACACACAAACACAGTTGGTAAGCTTGGTATTAGAACACCTACCCAACTAGTTTATCACACTACAGCATTATGCAGTTACAGGACACGCTACAGAAATTACTGGGTAACAGAGATCTAACCAACAATTAACAGTACAAACTCTAAAACCAAAAAAAATTCTCAGCTCTGCATATTTGCAGATCGATTGGAAAGCAGTCTCTCAGAACAGGGAGACAACAGTTTCAACAGAGATCTAAGCAACAATTAACAATACAAACTCTAAAACCAAAAAAAATATATACTTATCTCTGTATATTTGGAGTTAGATTGGAAGGCATTCTCTCAGAACACAGGTTCCAACAATTAAATACAGGCTGTTACTAACAGGTCTAATTTTATGCAAGTGATCCTTGAGTTAGATACCACACAAGCTGTATAAAACAGTTATGCCAGCTGCAAACACGGCAGAAAATAGGGGGAGGTGGGACAAAATAGTTTCAACAGAGATCTGAGCAACAATTAACAGTACAAACTCTAAAACCAAAAATATATATACTCAGCACTGTATATTTGCAGATAGATTGGAAGGCAGTCTCTCAGAACACAGGTTCCAGCAATTAAATGCAGGCTGTTACTAACAGGTCTAATTTTATGCACGTGATCCTTGAGTGAGATACCACACAAGCTGTAAAAAACAGTTATACCAACTGAAGACATGACAGAAAATAGGGGGAGGTGGGACAAAACAGTTTCAAAAGAGATCCAAGCAACCATTAACAGTACGAACTCTAAAACCAAAAAAATATACTCAGCACTGTATATTTGCAGGTAGATTGGGAAGCAGTCTCTCAGAACAGGGAGACAACAGTTTCAACAGAGATCTAAGCAACAATTAACAGGGCAAACTCTAAAACCAAAAAAATATACTCAGCTCTGTATATTTGCAGATAGATTGGAAAGCAGTCTCTCAGAACAAGGAGACAACAGTTTCAACAGAGATCTAAGCAACAATTAACAGCACAAACTCTAAAACCAAAAATATATATACTCAGCTCTGTACATTTGCAGATAGATTGGAAGGCAGTCTCTCAGAACACAGATTCCAGCAATTAAATGTAGGTGTATGTGCATGTGTATGTACATATATATAATACACACACACACACACATATATATATATATATATATATATATATATATATATATATATATATATATATATATATAATGAGAAGGGAATCAACAGCAACAGTATTATTTAATGGTGTCTGTGTATGTCATATCAAACTGGGCAGGGGTAAGCAAAACACTGTTACTCACACCACAGGCAGGATACTACCAGTGGGAGTAGCATTGTCGATCTGCTACATCTACTTTACAAACAATCACAGGGTAGTCCCTGGTGGGACTACCCAAAAATTGCTAGGATGGTTGGACCTCCAACCATTACACAAGCAAGGGCAGGTATGTTCAAGGACTAAATGGTGGGAGAGCCTGATGATGCATGGGTTGGGCCAACATACATGTAGGGTTCCTGATGCTGGGGAGGGGTCAATGTGTGCAGGTGTGTCATGGCTGTGATAGCAACTGGAGAATGGATGGTTTGCATGTATGTCGAACTCAGGTGGGGTGGAGGAACCATGGGTATGAAATTATGGATCCAGGCATGTCAGGGTTGGATAGCTCATTCTAATTGGACCGCCTCGTGGAGGTCAGCGAGTTCGTTATAAGTATATATGCATACACACATGCATACATCTATATGTAGAAGTACATTCTTTGTAACACATTCATTCCTTTTGCAGACATAAATAACATGAAAGTGCCCCTACAAACCTCGACAGTAGATAGAATAATAGGTTGTGCATAAGAGGGAAGCGACAAATCTGCAAAAATGCAGAAGTGTGTACATTGTCCGAAGTCAGTGCTGTTCTCAAAAAATCAAATGTGAGGACTTTCTCACACATGGAATCATTCCTGTAATCTGCCTGCTACGGCAATGCCAATCACTAAACCGGTCCTATTTGTAATATAATTTCGCTGAACTCATACATTATTAGCTCTCATCTATAACATGTGCGTTACCACATAGTCATAGTTATTAATTTATTGTAGTGTCATGTTAACGGGAGTAATGGTGTAATGAAGTATAGAGTCTAATCTTGAAATAAAGACATGTGTGTCCCAGGTGGAACAACCCAAAAATTGTGAATAGTGTTCTATTGGTCACTCATTTCACCAATGTTTGTGGACTAAACTTTTGGGATATCTGAGGATACGTGGAATGAGTCAACCCATGGGATGGGTCTACAGGAGTGGATACACCGTGTAGCCAACTGGAGAATGGATGACTGCTGTGTCAGTGAAGTGTTGGGATGGGTGTTTGGGGAACTAGGATCCATGGGTATATGCGTATATATGCAAATGAAGCAGCACAGCAATAGTGTAGTGGTTAGAGCATCCTCCTAACAAACAGAAATTCCCATTCCAAATCCCACTGCAGCACATACCATTTTCCATTGGTAATCTGTATATGAACATATTTTGACATCTGTCTGCTGTATAACCTGCATAATAACAATTAAAAGTGAACTGGAGCGAAGTGTCAGTGTCAGTGTCATAATGAATAAGGCACTAGTATGCAGGTTTAAGCATAAATAAGCAGTAGTAAGCATATATAAGCACCAGTAAGCGTGTTTCAGTGCATTTGCACGTGGAGTATGCATTGCCTTAAAGACATTCATATATATATATATATATATATATATATATATATATGTGTGTGTGAGTGTGTGTGTGTGTGTGTGTGTGTGTCTTTGTGTGTGTGTGTGTGTGTGTGTGTGTGTGTGTGTGTGTGTGTGTGTGTGTGCGTAGATATACACAGATATACAGCTATGATAGGAAACAGAACACAAGAATGACATATGTTCACAGGCTATGCCAATGGAAGTGAGGAGTCCAAGCAAGAAACATGTAACACGTAGCATGACCCCCCTCTAAGCCGGACAGAGGAAACATACACACAAATCCACAAACAATGTAAATAGTCCACTGCTCCTCAGACCCCAGGCAGGATACAACCGGGGGGGGGGGCAGAGTGCACCCGTGAAATCTAATCTTGGAAAAGACAGGAGCGTCCCTTGCGGGACACCCCAAAAATTGACAAATAACCAAGGGAAGCTGATACAATGACCATTCTGGCTGGGGTGTATACATACTCGGAATACAAGGGTGGGAAAACCTGATGACCCATGGGTCGAGACAACGTACGACATGAGTCCCATGAAGTGGAGAGTGGGCAGTGTGTAGTTGTGTGTTCAGACCCGACATGCACCCAGAATAAGGATGGGTGCAGTAGAGGAGGTGTGGGTGGGGGAACTATGGGTAGCTAGTTATGGGTCTAGGTGTGCAGGTGTTGGCTGATGTGGGTCTATACGGACAGCCCCAGGGATGTGAGCAAAAGTGTTCATTGGGCAGAGGCATCGCCCAATGAGCAGCCACAACCAGTGCGAGTCCCACTGCAGCAAAGTCTAATCTACATGGCAGAGAATGGAATAACCAGATGTAGATGTATATATGTAGAGGAATGTGTGTGCATATCTACCCATAGCTACATGGAGATATACCTCTCCCTCTCTGTAGCACAAATGTATACATACAGAGACAGAATACATATACATACCCATATATAGATATATACATATGCAGACACCCATACACCCATATGTTGCTAGATATACATAGCAATATATAAATATATACATGTATGCATTCATATATACATATATCTGTATATAGTAATGTAGATATATATATATATATATATATATATATATATATATATATATATATGTGTGTGTGTGTGTGTGTGTGTGTGTAAATATACACATGTAAATAGCTAGGATATGATACAGCTGTTACAAATTACATATGTTCACAGGCCGTGCAAATGGGGGTGAGGGGTCCAGTCAACAAACGTGTAACATATAGCATCAACCATTCCCACCTAGACAGGTGAAACATTCACACGATACAAGTAAACCAACACACCACTGCTTTCCAGACTACAGGCAAGATACTACCAGTGGGAGAGACCTGTCCGGTCTAATCTTGAAACAAAGACATCAATGTCCCTTGTGGGACACCCCAAAAATTACTGATCATCGGAGTCAGTCCTTGTAATGATTCATCAAACCAGGCTGTAGACGTACACGGACCAGTAGGTTGTGCAAGCCTGATAACCCATGGGTCGACACAATGTACAACATGGGTCCTGACACATGGAGAGTGGGCAGTATGTAGTGGTGTGGTTAGACCCCACCCGCACCCACAGTAAGGATGAGTGCTGTAGAGGAGGGGCAGGTGGGGGAACTATGGGTATGCAATTATGGGCCTAGGTGTGCAGGTGTTGGCTGGCGTAGTTGTATTAGGACCGCCCCGGCGATGTAAGTAACATTCCAAAAAGGGCAGAGCTTACGCCCATACCTCTCAACCCCTAAGAGCAAAACCACTAGACAGAACATAAACTGGTGGGGGAACAAATAGGGACAGAAAGCACATATTCCACTTACAACCTTAGAAAGCTGATAGAATAATAGGTATGCATTAGCATGACTCAGCTGAAGGATGTGGGGTCCTAAACCCAATTACTTGTCTGTATTTAATGGTGTCAGTTCCCAGGTATTTGCCAGACTGGTGCAGATTGTAAGAGGAACACACCAATAGCAAACTCTGGATAGGCCGCGGATTCTGTACAGTCGACTGGCATGCTTATGCCTAAAGGGCAGCCATTCCCAAAATGGGTCCCACCTCAGCACAGTCCAGTTTAAATGGCTAAGTACGGTATGACCATATGTGTTGTTGCATAACTCACTACACAACATCTGCAAACACATGGTCGCAACACCCAACTGTAGGCATGTAAGCCAATGTAATAGGCATCACAAGGTATTATTGTAGTCCTCACCCTCACCCAGGGGTGTGAGTGTCAGATGCAAACACCAAATGCAGTGCATTTGCAAGTGCAGGAGCAAGCGGGTGTAAGCCTGTTTGGCTGCCGATATGCGAGTATCACACTGGTGAAGCAATGCAGAGGCTAACTGAGTGTAAGAAACTGTAACTGGAGGTTAGCATTGCTTAGTTCTGTGCAAATCCACGCACACCCGCTCACAACTGCTTTAAAGTGCCTTAATCACTCTGTACCCAACAGCTTGTATTCTGGCCAGCAACAAAATAAACAGCCTCTGCAAGGCTAGAACTCAGGACCCTGTACATCACAGTCACAGTAGTTAACTACTACGCCATGATAACAATACATATAAAAGATTAATCAGCAAACTAATCCTCACCACAGGGAAATTAAACCAAACGTGAACTGAATCTATGTACACTGTAATGTTCTATAACCTGCCACAGACCATAAATATGTGAATTGGAGTACTGCAGTAAACATAGAGCTGAGGTGTCACTGTAATAAAATTATGAAGTCCTCAGGACCCCATACAGTGTATGTACACATGAATGACGGATACCAGACACGTATATAACCTGTAATGAATAAGACATAGCTTAACCTTTTCGAAACCGGCCAATTACGGAAAAGTGTGGGAATCTGACCCTACTTAAACCAAAGAGACAGGAATATGGCTCATAACTGGTTGTAGCATCTCTCTGCAGGCAGAATGGCTGGAATGGGAGAAGGCACTCACTTTAGAGTGCAGTGCTGGGGCATCCAAGGGTCCAAATTCAGGGTATGGCTCCTGGTAAAGCACCATAACAGGCGACTACTGCAGGGCTAGTACCAGGGCTCACAGTACAAAATGCAGGCCTGGGACAGTCTCACCCATGACCTCACTAGTGCCACAGGTATCCTCCGGACTGGTGAGCAGGTCAGGCACCACCATGCAGACCTGAAGCGGTGGAGAGTGGGATGTCCTGGAACAGTGGATCCAAGAACAAAGCAGATGCAGAATGCCCCAGAACTGAGTAAGTACTCCTTCCACTACGTAGTTAATAATTGCCTAGCTTGTGTATACTATGGATAGGTATGGTTAAATATCACTGTACTTCTCTGACAGCTGCAGATGAGCATTCTGTGAACCAGCAAGCCTATAATGCTAGGCTACAAAGGATGTGTTGCGAGCCAGGTTAGTAAATAGCCTGCATGTACTGTCATAACAAATAAATTTAAGAGCCTCAGCAAGTGTTGTACCAGTATACAGATTTGTGTAATATGCTGCGAATAAATGTGTAACCCCTGCATTGCTTCTGTTTACTCTGCAGTCATATGTTGTGGTACTGTTGCAGTTATTAAATAGTACTGTTGTAGTAAGCAGAGTTACCCACACTGTGGTATGCAGATAAAATGTGTATGAAGTGCTGTATAACAATGTTGGAAGTGCAAACAGGTCAGTCATATTAGACTAAATACATTGCAAAGCCTCACAACAATTGCCTGATAGCAGAGTGTACAGTGATCTTAACTGTAATGCTTTTGTCACACACAGCAGGGCTTTGGATCCCAGGAATGCCAGTGAGTTGTATGCATAATCATTCCACACAACTGCACACAGTTTGTTAGACTGTTCAGAGAGAAAGCTGTATGCATATATACACTTAACAACTGTACAGATTATGCTAGAATGCTCAAATAGAAAGTGGTATGCATATTCATACCCTCAACTGTTCAATCTGCCCAGTATGTCCTGATAAATGGCCCACATCACCTGCCTTTTGCCCTGTTCCCCTGACAAATTAGTGTGATGATCCAAGAAATGTAGGCAGCTGTAAATTAAATATAACTGATAGTCAGACTTGTACATAGTCAGAGAATGTACATGCAAACATACCTATCATCCCAGCATCTCACCCAAAGTGTATGACAGCAGTCAGCAGTCTCAAAACATGTTGCATTACACCTGCATCTTGTCAAGCCTGTATGTAAGACACAGGTCCCATAAATACTAATCTACAAACATACTATTGTACAATATAATGCCATTGGGTAGTGTAATAATACATGTAAGGGACAGACCACTGCAGTGACTATGAATGTTGTGAAAACTACAAGGATTTATTAGTTGTTAATTGAACTCTCTCTCTCACCCCTACCATATGTGCAAAAATAACCGATTCACACAACTCATTTGGTATGTCTACACTCCTAACCTTTGTTGGGACATATGTCCTATTGGTTTATAAATATTTACATCTGTTTCTATGCATGTGCCATGTTAAAATACCCCCATATTGGTGTCCTGTCACCATCAATGAAACCTGAATGTTTGTTGTAATGGCCACTGTTTACTCATATATGCATGTGTTTTGCCTGCTCTGCAACTATTTTATATCTGGTGCCCTGGGTAATGGAAATGCCTATGCATGCTGTTATAACTAGTCATGAATACTGTTGACTATTATTAACACATATCTGCCTTAAACATGCTACAGCATTGCTCGTATGGGAAGGCCGGTCCCAGCGGTCCCACCTGTCCCAACTCAGCTGGCCATGGCACCGGGCACCAGCACATCTGGGGCCCAGCCTGGGATCTCCACATCCACTGGCCTTGCACCACCTTCAGGTGGAACCGCTGCAGAGGATGGGGCTTGCCCCCCCCCCCCGGGGAGCGGGAGCGGACAGGAACCTGTCACCCATGGTACGGTCCGGGCCATGGTGCATAGGGAGCTTGACAGGGAGATTAAAGTTGGCCTATGCCAGCTTGATGGCCAAGTGGCGGAACTAGAGGGTGAGCCTGCCCCTTCTACACAGCCCCCAACACAACCACCTTCTGGGCTGTGAAGGTGCAGTGGTGACTGCCCATGGGTGGGGACCACAGTCCCACTGCATCCATTTGTGGACTCATAGGCTTGCGACTTCCAAACACCCATCCAAGGTGTCCCCCCAATGTGTCATATACCACCCCTGTACGTGTCTTGTTTGTCTTGTCAGTAATCATACCCAGCCTATCCTCCCTGATCATACCTACTCTCCTTCCCCAACATCCCACTCTCACCAAAAAGTAAAAGAAAAAAAGGGCAATCTGTTCCCGCAAAAAAAAAGCATGCCCCATACATAGCTGTCCATTTCACACACATGTCCACTGGACACATGTAAACATTTCTAATTGGCATCACAACATACTATTGTTGTCCTCACCCCTCTCTCAGGGTTGTGAGTGTCCAAATGTACTGCCAAATTTATTGCATATGCACAGCCATTGCTGTAGAAGAAATGGACAGCTATGGTCCTTCCCTACACCCTTCCTGCACATCCCTAGCTACCTTGCCTACTGTCTTTCCCTATTTGTGCCCCTTTTTCACCCCTTTCCTATCACCCCTTTTTTCTTTTCTTTTAAAGAAATGAGCACAGGGGTAAGCAGGAGTATGCACTTTTAAGCAGCAGTGAGCGGGTTACAGCCTGTTTGCATGGGGGTAAGCACTGCCTACACAGGTTAAGCAATCAAGAAGGTAACTGAGAGTAAGGAACTGTAACCAAAAGTGACCACTGCTTGCCGTCACACAAACCTGAGCACACTCACTCACAACTACTTAAAAGTGCCTTAATCACTCCATATCCAATGGCCTTTGTTCTGCCCAGCAACAAAATAAACGGCCTCTGCAAGGCTTGAAATCAGGACCCTGCACATGACAGCCAATGGTGATTTACCACTAAACCATGGCAGATGTGCAGGCATTGGATGTTATCACAAACATAGCATTCAGCACAGTCATTCAACAGTATAGGAAATATATTCCATTATGTAGATGTATGTGTCTGTGTTTATGTCCAGATATATATACATGGGTCTACTTCTAAACACCGACACGACGATTCCCCGACACAAAACTCACCGACGCCAAATAACCGACAACACACAAACCCGACAACGCAAAACACCGAACACCAGAACACCGACACACGGAACGTAAACAACACATGACACTACATAGCATACACACTAGCCCTGACCCAAACCCTAACCCTAAGGTCCGACACTATCGCACACTTCACCTACCTGCACCCTAACCCTAACTCACTTAACCCACCCCTAGCCGAAGCTCCAACACTAACGCACACATCACCTACCTGCACCCTAACCCTAACTCACTTAACCCACCCCTAGCCCAAGCTCCGACACTAACACACGCATCACCTACCTGCACCCTAACCCCAACTCACTTAACCCGTCCCTAAACTACAGTCCCTCACTAGCACACACTTACCTTACCCGAACCCTACCTCCGACGAACACACACTCACCTTTCCCACAGCCTAACCCGACATCCCACAATCTCGTGCACTTACCTGACGCTCCTAACTCCGTCACTATCGCACATTTACTGGGTCGCGATCACACATTCCCTTGTCGGTCTTTCCACTGTCGGCAAATCACCCTGTCGGTACACTTACCTGTCGGTCGTCTGGCGTCGGTGAGTTTTGTGTCGGGGAATCGTCATTTCGGTCTTTAGTAGTAGACCCATATACATACATAGATATAGATATATATAGATATATCAAGAATATACCATGTGACAACAAAGCAGTAAAAAAGAATGAAAAGGGAAACACCAGCAACTCCTGTATTATGTAGTGGTGTTGTCCTATGTGATATCAAGACTCCCTCAGACAGACACGTGTCATTAATACACGCAAACATTTGTACATTGCCCAAATACATTACTTTGAGCATTTCATTTACATTAACAAAACAGTTCCTGTTCAATCATTATGTGAGAACAGTACTCTTGAAAGGTGCTGTGTGCAGCATCATCATCATTAAAAAGTTAAATGGGGTAACCATAGATGGGCCGGTAGTGTTGTGTGTACAATGGGGTCATCTGCATCACATGTACCTGGAACCTTTAGGAGTCATGTGCATACCAGGATCGTGTGCCTGAGAGAGGGGTGAGGACAACAGTAGTATGTTGTGATGCAATTTAAAAAGGTTACGTGTCCAGTGGACACGTGTGTAAAATGGACAGCTATGTATGGGGTAAAAGTTGTTCTGGGAACAGATTGGCCTTTTGTTTCCATTTTCGTAAGCTGAGACTGGGATGTTGAGGAAGGAGAGTAGGTATGCTTGTGGAGGATAGGTTGGGTAGGATGACAGACAAGACAGCATACAGGGCGGTATATGACACATGTGGGATGGGATACATCTTGGACCAGGAGGGGTGTTTGGCAGTCACAAGCCCATGAGCCCCCAAATGGAAACAGTGGGACGGAGGTCCCCACCCATGGGCAGCCACCACTGCACCTTCACAGCCGCAAAGGTGGCTGTGCTGGGGGCTGTCTATGAGGGGCATGCTCACCCTCTAAATGTGACACTCTGCCCTCGAGCTGGCATAGCTGGCCTCAAAACCCCTTATTGAGCCCCCTACGCACCACAGCCTGAACTGTACGATGGCTGACAAGTTCCTGTCTGGACCTGCTCCCAAGAGGGGCAAGCCCCATCCTCAATGGCAGTTCCAACAGAAGGTGGTGCAGAGCCAACAGAGGTGGAGGTCCAAGGCTGGGCCCCAGACGATCTGGTGCCCAGTGCCATGGCCAGCTGAAGTGGGACAGGTGGTTCTGCTGGGACCTCCAATCCCATACAGCCTATGGTGTTGCAGTTTTGACACAGATAAGGCTTAGTAATAGTCAACAGCATTCAGGATTACTTATGACAGCATGCATAGATATTGCCAGCAATCCAAGAAAACAGATGTCATACATTTGCAGAGGAGCACAGCACATGCATATATACTGCATGACATCTGTCCAAAGCGAAGATGGCATGTGACTGCAGCTATGAACAGTGGCCCACTATTGGCATGTCACTGTGATAACCTCAGACAGTGACTGTCATACCACTGTTTCATGTGACGTATGTCCAATCAGGGATGCGATGGCAGCAACTCTCATCACTGTCACTATGTACTGACTGCAATCCTCACACTATGCTTCTGCAGTTCACAGATGTGTGTTCTGTGAGTAACACAAGAAACAAATGGTTCCACACACTGACCAGTCCACAGATGACCCTACAGATGGGGATTTCCTGACAAACAGAGCACTGTCTTGTCAGTTATTAAAACATGTAGACTAGCCATTACCACACACAACTTGTTAAATTGGCAGTAGTCTGAATGAAGCATAGCTACACTTACATGCTGTAGTCATGTCTGGCACATCACCCCCCCCCCCCTGTCTTTAGGCTATTTTCCACTGTTTATGTAATTCGAGGAATATCCAGATTTCATCTGTGATGCTGTTTACAAACACCAGATCCAGGTTCCACTCACAGCGACTGTCATGGGCAAACACCAACATGACATTCCTAGATATTGTACTGTGTTTCCATGCAATTGGCTATGGGAATGTCACCACACCTGATCATGACCATCACTTGAAAAACACAAGCTGCTGCTGAGCAGGTGTACATCTCCACATCCACCAAAGAGTGTGTGTGTGAGGGACAGACAGAGGCAATGTACATCAGAGAAGGGCTGGGAGACTAAAACCTAAGCATCATCTGTCACACATCTACTGGTACAGGGGTTCAAACCCCTGACTTACTAGCCATTACTATTACAAGTGCATGCAGTTACTCCATGTGCCGCATAGCTGACATGGTGTGCTGTAAGAATATATATGTGTGCTGGTGAGTGACATCTGCAACAGAGATATAGTAGACATACATTAGGTGTAGTACACATGGCTGTCCACATGAACAGATGTCATTGTCAACACAACCACACTCTCTAAGGGACTCAGACACATTGATACACTTTGGCAGACTCACAAATACACTTCCTAACTACTTAGTTTGCCACACTACAGTAATGCACAGGTATTACATGCACCACAGGGGTTATCCTGAGGTTCTATGGGCTAGGGCATGTGAATGTGTCTGACATCAGTCAGTATGCCAATGGGAGTTATACTGGGTGTGACTGTGGTTGGGAGCATCATACCCCACACGCAGACACAAGGTGCCAGTACTGACATGCATGTGTGCATTGCTTCATGGAAGTTTAGTGGTTGGCTGTGCAAGATGGCTGTACAAGGCTGGGTGAGGGGTAATCCTTGGCATCAGGCCACCTGACAATGGTCTGCAGTGTGGTTCAGGGGTGTAGTGTCTGCAATGTCCCACACAGATGGGTATTGTTTAACTGTCCTGTCATCCTGGTTACCATTGTTTGTGGCCATTGCTTTGCAATGCATGCCATGTCTGTGTTTGATAATCCTTGACATAGACATTGCCTGAGATATGCACGTCCCACATTAATGTACAATGACATGTTTAAGTGTACCTTGTTTGCCTGGCACATGTTGTGTACACAGACTGTTATCATCAGATGTGCCAGTCCTGGCCTGGTGTGGCAGGACCTGCTAATAGACAGCAGGTTGACCCTGCACCTGCACTGATAGCATGATACAGGTATTTCCTGGTATCAGTGGCATCTGTCCATACAAGGCATGTGTGCAAGGCATTGTATGTCCTTTGTGGATCACATTTGATGGCACCACATATGTTGCAGGCATCCAGTGGGGAACATAGCGAAGGCACATTGTCCTCAGTTATGTGCCTATTGTACTGGTGGACAGGGTGCCATGCCCTCTGCAGCCCACTGCATTCACACCATGCCTACTATCTGTCAACAATGTGCAGGGTACTAGCAACATAAAGGTATTTTCCAGGCAAGTGTGTTTGTGTATGACACATGGGTTCAGACCATATTTTGGGTAATAGTAGGGTTGCTTACTTTGTTCACCAGGCCTTTTGCCAGATGTAGGGGTATGGCTTGCCAACACAGTCTCTTGGCTGATTGAAATCTGTAATCCTTGTGAGGTGGACATTCTGACATATAATATGGCCACCATATAGGAAAACTACAAAAAATGCTCCTCAACATGTCCAGTGATTAGACACTCACAGCCACCGGCTGTCAAACACACAGACACTCACACACCTGCCACATATTGGAATAGAACTCCTGTCTAACTAGTTTATCACACTACAGCATTATGCAGTTTTAGCACTTGCTACAGAGATTACTGGGCTACCCCATCCCCAAAGGTGTATTTCACAAGGAATGACATCAGCAGGGTTTACCAAATTAGGGCAATTCGAATTTCCTGCAAGTGAGTAGCCCAAAATGCATTGCTCACAAAACAGGCAGTTAGACACACACAACACTTCCACAACTGACATGTGTGGGTATAGAACCCATGACCAAGATCTATATCACACTACTGCATAGAGATGTTATAGAATGCACCACGAGGGTTACTAGGGAGCTCGTTCCCCAGAGGTGTATTTGGCAAGGAATGACATCAGCAGGATCACCAACGTAGGGCATTGTAAATGTCCTGCGAGTGAGTAGGCTATAATGCATTGCTCCCTATACAGGCATTGAAACACACAGAAAACATACATAACTGCCATGGTTGTGGATGGAACCCTACCATAGTTCTAAATCACACTCCAGCAGTACGCAGTTACCCGACACACTACAGAGATTACTGTGTTACAGCAGTCCCAGAGGTGTATTTCTAGGTGGGTGACATCAGCACCCTCGCCAAAGTTAAGTATGTGAATTGTAAGGAGTGTGCATACTCTAAAAAGCATTGTTCCCTTCTCAGGCAGACAGACACACACACACACACACACACACACACACACACACACACACACACACACACACAAACACACAATTGGCAAGTCTGGGATTAGAACACCTACCAAACTAGTTTCTCACACTACAGCATTATGCAGTTACAGGATGTGCTACAGAAATTACTGGGTTGCAGCAATCCCAGAGGTGTATTTATAGGTGGATGACATCAGCACCCTTGCCAAAGTTGAGTATGTGAATTGTAAGGAGTGTATATACTCTAAAAAGCATTGTTCCCTTCTAAAACAGGCACACACAAACACAGTTGGTTAGCTTGGAATTATAACACCTACCCAACTAGTTTATCACACTACAGCATTATGCAGTTACAGGACATGCTACAGAAATTACTGGGTAACAGCAGTCCCAGAGGTGTATGTCTAGGTGGGTGACGTTAGCAGGATTCCCAAAGAAGGGCATTTCAAGTGTCCTGCAAGTTATACATGTTTTTTTACCTGTGTGTACCCACTGCTTACTGTTGCAAAAACACATTTACACCTGTGTACAAGTGTCTTATTCAGTCCTAAATGACATTATTAACAACCCTTGCAGGTCTTGAACCTTGGATCATGCACACCAAGGTCATTGGAATTACCACTAAGCCATCTGGGTTGTATACATGTTTCATGGTTTTTATAATACACATTTTACTACAAGTATTCCACAGTACTGAAAACAAATGGGACAGTCACTTTGTGTACGTATGTACAGTATCCTTGAATGTACTGTACTCTGTGAAACAACAAAGACAAGTCTACTTATGTACAACTGTTATAACTAAATACTAAATGCATATATGCAATTATGGGATGTGTATACACACACACACACATATATATATATATATATATATATATATATATATATATATATATATACATATATATATATATATATATATATATATATATATATATCATCTTCTTTCGGCTGTTCCCATTAGGGGTCACTACAGCAGATCACCTGTTTCCATTTCTTCCTGTCCTCTGCATCTTGCTCTGTCACACCAACTACCTGCATGTCCTGTCTCATCACATCCATAAACCTTATCTTAGGCCTTCCTCTTTTCCTGTTACCTGGTAGCTTCATCCTTAGCATCTTTTTCCCAATATACTCAGCATCCATCCTCAGCACATGTCCAAACCAATGTAATCTTGCCTCTCTGGCTTTGTCTCCAAACCTTCCAACCTGGGCTGACCCTCTAATATACTTATTCCTAATTTTGTCCACCCTCGTCACACCCATCTTTAACTCTGCCACATCCAGTATATATATATATATATATATATATATATATATATATACACACATACGAATGTGTATATACATAGGTTCATAGGTTCATACTAGGCTATCTGCCCTAGGGCATTTATAAGCCTAGCCAGAGTGTGTTTGGCTTTCACCACCCATTTTAAATTAATTTTGCTATGCCCTTTTTCGAGGTTAGTATACTGTGCATCTGTCTAACAGTGACACAGAAGTGATACCCGGGGTAAACCTACGCTCTCCCATCCACTCATCAAGATTCCTCTTGAAGAGAGTCAATGATGGACTCTGCCTAACCTGGACTGGGATTGTATTCCAGAGTGAAGGGAGCCTCTGGGTTATGAATCTGTCCCTCCAGCATGTCCTATTTATTTCAATGCTGAGGTTCACGTCTCTCGAGCACGTAACTCAATGGGATTTGGATTTTCTGAGGTGCAGCATGTCCATTAATTCCAGGTTGGACATGGCTTTATACCTCAGGCACAGATCGCCTCTGAGCAGGCAGTATGCCACTGAGTAGAGCTGGAGTTTCTTTAACTGGGCAGCATATGGCATTTCTTTGTGCCCTTTGATCCTCTTGGTGAGGTACTTTTGGGGTCTTTCCAGTTGCTGCAGGTGTCTGGTAAGGTACATCCCAAAAGGGGCATTGTACTCAATTATGGGCCTGATGAGGGATGAGTAAAGAGGCACGATGACCTCCCCTGATCTAGATGTGAATCCCTTCATGATTAGGTGGGCTATATAAAATGTTTTTCTAACCACTTTGGCCACGTGGTTGTCAAATGAGAGATTGCTATCAACTTGGGTCCCCAGGTCGCTAATTACTTCTTCTGTATTTAATGGATTACCACCTATGTGGTAATTTGTGGGCACTTTGTTTTTGCCAAAGGGGATGACTATACACTTTTTGGCATTTAGCTTGAGGCCATGGCTCTGGCACCATTTGTCTGTTTCTATGAGGCCCTTTTGGAGGACGCTTGTGTCGGCTGGAGAGTCAATTATGGCACCCAGTTTGCAGTCATCTGTGAACTTGGTCAGCCACAGTCCTTTCGTGTTGGCCTGTACCTCCGAGAAATATACCAACAAGAGGTCCCAGGACTGAGCCTTGTGGGACGCCACTTGTAACGGGTTTGGAGTCTGACATGGCTCCAGCAATTCTAACCCTGTGGGTTCTGTCCTTGAGCCAGTTTGCAACCCATCTAGTGACATAGGGGTTTATATTTAAGCTGGTGAGCTTATCTATAATGCCCGAGTGGGGTATTGTATCGAAGGCTTTTGCGAGGTCCAGGTAGGCTGTGTGGACCACCTTCCCCTCATCAATGGCCTTGGTGCCTGTTTCAAAGAAATTGACCAGGTTTAAGAGGCAGGATCTGCCCTTAACATAGCCGGACTGGGTAGGATCCAGTGTCTGTAGGTCCCCAATATCTTTATTTATGAGGTTCATGATGATCCTTTCCATAGCTTTGCAGACCAAGCTAGTCAGGCTTATGGGGCGATAGTTTCCAGGATCCGTTGAGGCACCACCTTTGTGGAGAGGGACCACTGTTGCTGTACGCCACTCTTTGGGTACATATCCTGCAGTAAGGCTGAGATACTGATCAGAGATGCCTTCCCTTTTTGGGATTTTGCTCTATCGTGTAGTAGCTTCCTCCTTCTATTGTATAGTTTGTTTATGGCTGGGGTCCACCAGACAGGACGTCTGCCTTTGGAGGATTGGGTCTTGGTTTTATTTGGGATTGCATGATCCATGCATTCCTGAAGGTGTACATAGAATGCGTTTATAAAGGATTCTGTGGTCTGGGCTGTATATTCCACAGGCTCGGGGGCTTTGAAGGATTCCACCTCGGTTTTGAGGAGTGTGAAATTTGCTTTAGAGAAGTTTTTCACTGTAGTTTTTTGGGCAGGGGGTGGGGTCAGGATGTGAATATCCAGTGAGATTAGTTTATGGTCTGATCTTACCAGTGAGGGATACACTTCTGGTCTGGAGCATAGAGTCCCCATGTTGGTGATGATCAGGTCCAGTATGTTTTCCCTTCTTTTGGGAGTGGTAACAAGTTGTTCCATAGCATTTGAGTTTATAAATTCTAGGAACCTTTGGGCTAGGGTATTGGAGCTAGAGTAATGCTCCCAGTCTATGTTTGGGTAGTTGAAGTCACCCAATATAATGGTGTTTGGAGAGGCCTTCATATTTTCCAGTGTTCTCAGGAAGGCTGAGTGGGGTTCCTGGGTTTGGGAGGGTGGTCTGTAGCAGGATATAAACTGGAAGGCAGTTTTACCCACTGTTAGTTGCACATGGATAGTCTCTGATGCTTCGTGCTGTGCCACCAACCTGGAGGTGTGGGTATCTTTGACGAATATTGATACTCCCCCTCCTTTTGTGGTTCGGTCCAAGTTTTGGGGCCGAAAAGCATGGTATGAGGTATAATCTGGTAGTGCTGGGGTGTTCTCGGGAGCCTTGAACCAGGTTTCTGTACTGCACAGATATCGATGTTCTCCATGCTAAGGAGAGTTTCGAGTGCATGCATCTTGAGGTTTAGACTTCGGGCATTGAGTAGCATTACTCTTAGTTTCTTATCCCTTGTGATACCTATGGAGGTGGGTTTGTCTTTTGAGCCTTGCCTAAAAAAGGCACTATGGGGCAAGCAAGAGCCTTTGCCAATATCCGAAAGCCCAGGGGTGACAGGTGCAAGCTGTCCCTAGTGAAGCATCGTGGCTTGTCGAGCATGTCATCCCAGGCTGACAGGCATTGGATCCCCTTTAAAGACACCAATACTTAAGCCAATTGTTGAAATTGATCATCTTGTCTTCATATTGTGGCATCATTCTTGGTGAGGGTAAGATGCTACTCAAGGTCAGCATATATATATATATATATATATATATATATATATATATATATATATATATGCATATATACAGACACAGCTATAGCCATATATATAAACATGTCTGATCACCGTTTGTGACACAGAAGGGTTCCAAAGGAATTGATGTGTACACAAAACAGAGGCAACTCTTGTTTTATAACATTTAAATCTTAATGAGTTCACCAGAGAAGGGATGGTTGTTGTGCATGTGGAGTTTGGGGTGGGGAATGATGGCTAAGGAAATATACCCCAGGGTTTGTGGAGTTTGGGTGGGTGAATGATAGGTATGGACATACACCCCGGGGACCACATCTGTGTCACTGCTTGACAGTGGCACAGGAAAATAACATACCCAACAGTAGACGTTCTTGACTGCCTATTTTTTTCTATTCCTAACTATGTAATAATTTGTAGACTCCACTCACCACAGATGACTACCATGGTGTGCAGCATGTTAAAAGACATAGCACATGTGTATGCTTGGCTACAGGGTAGTCACACACACACAAACACACACACTTGCCAGTATTGTGCTTACAAGTCTTGCCTATGTAAAGGTAACTAGTAGAGTGGTATGCAGTTGGGGTATGTGCCACAGAACCCATACAATTACACTTACTCTGATTTTGCTTCTGAGCTGGATGACATCACAGGACTGATTACCTGCAGTGGGGAGGGGGGGAAGGGTGGTTTAGCAGATGACAAGGATAAAGGCCAGTGCAAAAAGTGGTTTCTCTTTGGAAAGCAGTAAAGCCCACTGTCATGACAGGATGCAGACACAAATACACCCACACAACCACACTCAGCCATTTGCTGACATACACACACACACAGTTGCCAGTGGTGGGATCATAACTCCTGCCTATCTACAGATCACTATTACAGTACTACACAGTTACAAGACAACACACAGATTACACATTTTAAGGCAGTCAGAATGCCTTTCTAAGATTGAGGGCATCAACAGGGATACTGACAGTTAAGATGTACATAGCTGTAAACCTGTGTGTTTAAAGTAGGAGTCCATTACAACCTGTATGCACAAACAAGACACATCATCTGCAGGTAAGACATAGGTAGGCCTGAGAGGTATGGTTGTACACAACAAGCCCTGAACTGGAGTATGCCCATCTGTGGAATGGACAACTACTATCACTTTACAGGGTTACAGTGGTCATGCTCACACACATAGAATCACAGGGCTTGTTTGAATACATTAACTCCAATTACACAAGGTCACAGTGGGCATGCTCATACACTAAGTAGCACAGAGCCATTTGTGATGCACTATGACTACAACTACACAAGGTTATACTGGGCATGCTCATACACTTAGAAACAAAGGGCTTGTTTGGATGCACTGACTCAAATTACACAAGGTGACAGTGGGTACACTCATACACTTAGTAGCACAGGGCTGTTTGGAATGCACTTCGATTCTAAACACAGAAGGCCACAGTGTGCATGCTCATACATTTAGATGTACAGAACATATTGTAATGGACTCCTATTGTAAACACACAGGTTTACAGCTATGTACACCTTAACTGTCAGTATATATGCACATCATACAAGTTTACTACCAGATACCTGTATGTGGCCCATAAATGATATATCTGCGTCTGCGCTGTGTGATACACATGCATACATGTACATGAAGTACTGCCATATATATCTGAAGTATACACAATCATGCATGTGTGGAAGTGACAGACAATAGGTTAGCTGGGACACACAGGTGGATGCTAACTACAGCATGTGTCACACACATTGCTGCCCTGAAAGGCATACATTGATACCAGGTTGTGGACAGTGGCATTATACTTGGAACAGTGGCATGTGCAAGCATAACATGTGAGCCCCATTGTCTAATGGTACTGAGGTGCAGGTGTCATGATGACCTCTCCAGGCTGTGTAAGTAGTTGTCATTATTAGCAGGACTGCTCCACTAAGCATATCTGACATTGGTCACCTACACAATGTCTGCTGTTGTCCATCACTTTAGATGTAGTATTTGATACCAAGCACAATACTGCCACTTGCAATGATGTCATGGTACGAGTGGCAACTGCTTGACCAAAACAATGAGCCAATGTCCTGTTGTAATTATGATGTTGTCCAGTGTCTGTCATTCCGGGATGTCATGACTGAAAGAAGACATGCCTTTGTCACAGAGCACATGCATCCATGATTCAAGGAAGTGTGGATAATACCTAGGTCACATACCAAGGCAAAAGTCCTAAACACAGAAGTAACACCCTGACACCTACAAGACAATTGCATTGGATGCTTATGCTAACCAGTGCTAGATGATTGGCTTTCGTAACCCACTTGCTCAATGTAGAACCTACAATGGGGAATACTGACATCTGTCCAGTGAGGAACATCTGGCTAAAGGCTCTGTAGTGCACAATAGCACTACCACCATATAACTCAGATACAGACATGTGGGCCATAATGCTGGTACGGACCACTGCAGGTGATGGTGTCCACATATTCATAAAGGCTACTCACAAGTAAAGACCACTACTCCAACATAATTCATCACAGATGAGTCAGGTAGAGGTGACAGTGGCAAACGCTGCATTCTAGGTTGTATCCTCATATGCATCCACCACTGTGTCCTCAGACTACCAACACACATCCATACATGTGGTATGAAATAGTATGGTAGAACACCAAATAACCTTAGACTGGTGGACTGTACCTAGCCCTACATCAACTGTGCAAAGTACCCATGTACTGACACAGTTGCATAATGTGTTATGCAATGCAATAATGCCACTGTTTGTAACCAGGTCAGTTGTAGACATACCAGGGTCCCTCGGATGTTGTCAGCATTAACACAGTTGACTGTTGCTGTACACCAGTAAACAATACCCTCATGGTTGGATATGACCTAGATGTACCTGCCCTGGATATGTACATCCCACACTCATACAACATAAAAGAAAATACCATAGTTGTTGTTGTCCTTTGTACATACAGGTGGCTACATTCATTACACACATGCACATGGAAGATAGGTCCATGGCTGCTGAATGCTAACAGTACATATGGTGTGATATATATGTTGACAGAGGTAATATTCCCTCTCTATTGGTCACCCATGACACCTATCATATCATACAACAACCCATGTGGCATGTATGTCATTAGACATGTCCACCACATGCAATGCCTACAAACATAACCATATAACAGGATCATAGGACCTCCACACATAGCCTGTATTGACAGACTCAGGGAAATACAGCTATGCTCTATATGTTCCTGAGTAGTTACAGGTGATATGTCCATGACATGTACAGCCATGTGTGCCCACAGCTCCTACATATCCCCATGTCAACAAGTGTAAGCCATGCATGCTGTGTGCTGTCTGGACATTAACCTTATTACCACAATAGCCAGAACATGCTGGGGTGAGATGTTTACAAGCCACAGACCTTGCACATGCTTGAATAAATGTAATGCCTAGCTCAAACAGAGCACATTGCTGGCACTCTTCAAGTAATCATGAGGTGTGTGTTTCAAATATGTGTGTGTGGCAAATATGATGTGCTCATTGTTGACCATTACAGTGCCCTGGCTTCACAGTGGAACTGTCATCTAACAGTTTGTGGGATCATGACATGGAATATTGCTGTGTGTGTGACTTGCTGATGTGCTGTTGGCATAAATGTACACTAAACTACTCAGTGAAGGTGGTTGTGTTTCCTACCAGTACATGAATACAACATCCATTATGGTATAATGCTCAGCTAGGTTTCACACATGGTGCGGGGAAGGTGTGGAATGTATCCTCTTGACCTGCTAGTCCACTTACTTATGGAGACTGCATATGTGTACATGTATTGATGTGTGTTTAGATTCCATGTGTATGCAGTGTTTGCTGTATGAAGGTGACTGTTGTCTTAGTACATCATGCAGTTGCAATGCAGCCTCAACATTGCCAACTGTATATGGTGATATGCTCAAAGTACAGTAAGCTGTACTTCAGGAATGGACAGATGTTTGGACATAATTACTAACCGGTGGGGCTACTTTGCAGATGAATGATTACTGAGGACAGCTCACAGGTGTGTTACAACCATTCCTACAATAACCTGTGTAACTGCTAAGCTATGGTTTTGTTAATTGAAGGGGAAGACACAAAACATAGAATGCAGTAAGGGTGACACTGAAGGCAAACCTCTTGACACCTGGAACAGTAACACCTCCCCTGTGCATATATTGTGCATATATCAGCACAGTTGGCAAAGGAAAGAGTCAGTACGCTTTGTAGCATGTGTGATAGTGCTGTCACTCTGTAATACCTATCATGAGATTGTCAGGTGTTTGATTCACAGTACTGGCATGTGTGGGTGTGTGTCCATATATGTCATGTATGGTGGGGAATACATCCCAAATGTTTTTCACTATCCTGTACACTGTTGTAGACATCTGTACAGAGTGAAGTGCAAAAAGCAAGACATAGGCAAATGTTTGAATCACACACATGTCAAGTGTCTGTATGTGTGTGACATAGGTGTATATCTTTGTGAATGCCGCAGTGTGTGTGTGTGTGTGTGTGTGTGTGTGTGTGTGTGTGTGTGTGTGTGTGTGTTTGTGTATGTGTGTGCGTGTGTATGTATGGCTGTATTTTACCATAGTGAAATGATAAGACCCCCTCCCCCATCCACTCAGTGCAATCTAGTATCCCTGTTGATGTCATCAATCTTAGAAGGGCATTCTAACCACCTGTAAACATGTATGCCCTGGGATGAGGCTTGTTGTTACATAGCCTACTGATGAACCCCCATCCCCACATACACTCACCGCAATCTAGTATCCCTGTTGATGTCCTTGATCATAGGCCATTCTGACTACCTGTAGATGTGTAATCTCTGTGGCACATCTTGTAATTGCGTAGTACTATAATGATGATTTGCACACAGGTAGGGGTTCTCATCCCAATACTGGCAACTGTGTGTGTCAGAGTGTGTGTTACTGTGTCTGTGAATCCCTGAGTGTGTGTTACTGTCTGTGAATCCCTGAGTGTGTATGTGTATGCATCCTCTCATGAGAGCTGATATTACTGCTTCCCATTGAGAAGCCACCTTATCCACTGGCCTTTACCCTTGTCATCTGCTAAACCACTCTTTTACCTCCTCCCTGCTCCAGGAAACTATACCTGTGATGTCACCCACTATGGATCTGACAGCTCTGGCCACAGTAGCTTACTACACAGCTATGATGCTCTTGGATCATTAGATCAGTAAACATGTTTGAAACTTCGTAGATTATAACTGTGATGTGGAAACTACAAAGTGCATGCAGGTATTGTCATACAGACCTGTGAGTAGTCTACATTTACATATGGGACACTAACCGCAAACACTGACATCCCCCAGCACATGCAATTACACCTGAAAGAGGAAGGCAGAACATCAAGATCAATATGCAGTTACTGTTGTTACACATGATACATACTGTCAAAAGTACGAAATGCATTCTAAAACTGTAATACATGGTATGTCTGCTGCCTGTCAACACTACTCAACAATTGTAATCTACAACTGTCTTCCTAGTATGTTCACCCTGTGCATCAGACCATATGAGCATGTCCCTGCACCGATGGTGTGGATGACAAGGATGTGGCACAGGCATCATCATATGCACAGGGTGATAATGTTTGCTAGGGGCCTAGGCTGCACCATTGATGATATCATGTGTGTGGGTTAGGACCTTTGATTTCATTGGGCGTGTGTGGATGTTATGCATGTGTGTGTTGAGGTGCCCTACATTTGTTTCTGGTGTGTGCGTGTATGTATGCACACAGGTCTGGCATATGGCTGGCCTACACAGGGGTATTATTGACAGCTGCAGACTGTACAGGGCAGGTTTCACAGTTCATGGTGTCCGGGCATGGCCACATGACCTGCGCCTGCCAGGGGTTGCACGGGCACTACCAGGCAGAGGTCCAGATTGGGTACTGTCTGATAACACGTGTCAGCTGGAACCATGTCCCTGTTGGGACCATCCAAGACCATGTGCACTTGGCCTGCTGTGTCCTGGTGTGGACAGCACAGCACCAGCTGCACTGCTGCTGCTACCACCACTATGGGAGTGGGCATGTGAAGTAGCATGTTCACGCAGACCTTCAACAGGTGATGTAGCTGGCCTACGTCCATGTGCCTGATGCCTCACTCCCACCAGATGTTCCAGCACAGACATTCCATGCTCGAGGATTGACATGCCATGGTCAAGGACTCCCACCATGTCACCCAATCGTCTATCCAAAACATCTGCAAGATGATGGTGAGCATTTGCAATTGCCTTGATGTTGCCAGTTAAAGAATGGACAGCAGCCCTCTGAAGCCTCAGACCTTCTCTGTTGTGCCATTCAGCATGTGCATGTGCTTCCATTACAGCCTGAAACATGCATCTGGTGACACCAGCTGATGTGCTATGTCTTGCAGGGGCATGTTGGCCAGAGGTCCTCCTACGAGCAGCACTGGACACATGTCTGTGTGAGACATCACCAGTCAGTTGGCTGGGATCATGGTGTGCAGGCACACCTTCCATAGTCTCCACACTTTCCTGTTCCATGCTGCCACCCGCCAACTGTCCTTCCTCTATGGCCACTGGTGATGGGGTATATGTAGGCATGAGAACTCTGTGCGGGGATGAGGGGGATGCAGGTGGAATGGCAACCAATGGCACAGATTCATCCTCTGACAACCCTGCCTGTGCCTCAGTCATACTTTCATCATTACTGCTAGAGTCTGTGGGGGCACTAACATCAGGTGGACTGCAGGAGGGCAACACACCTACATCAACACCTGCGAGGGGCAGACAAGAACTGTACATTGCAAGTAATACAGCACAGTACACACACACACACACACACACACACACACACACACACACACACACACACAGACAAAGACGGACACAGACGGGCACAGATGGACACAGACAGATGCAGACAGACAGAGACACATGCTATGAAACCCAAAGGCATGCAACATGTATGTGATATGGCAGAAGGCATTCAGCTTAGACAATTATAGTGGTAGTTATCATACATCCCTGAGTTGCACACAACAGCATGCATGTGTTATAGCAGAAGGCATGCACCTTATACAATTATAGTAGTAGTTAGCATACATCCCTGTGTTGCACCATTTGTGTTAGTAGGTTATGCCCCAAACCTGCAACACAATGCATGCATTATGCACAGTTGCACCGCACTGCCATGTTTTGTGCAACATACTCCACATGTTAGCAGACCATCGCTGACCTGTGTACATATGCCACTGATGCTTTGTGTTGGCCACTGCCCCTATGTGTGAGAAGGACATGAGCAGAAGGGTATGTTGAGTGAATACTATGTTTGCCTGTGCCCTAGCTTGCATATCTCCCCCAAAGCAGTGCATGTCTGTTCAACATTATTCTGCTTACCCCTGAGCTGAGTCTACAGACAATGTGCATGTGGCTGTAAACACATGTTTGACATGACTGTCCCTACTTTGCAATAGTGCCACAGACCAGCACTGGTTAACAGTACACCAGCCCTGATATTTGGCATATGACCTTGCCAATCACATGTAGTACGACATGTCTTCTGCTGACGTGTTGAATGACATGCATACATGTTTAACACAATGGTGTCCTTTCAAATATACAGTGAGGTAATGGTGTCCCAATGCAGGGATGTGTTATACTAACATGGACCTTCAGCTGACACAATGTTATCAGTCCACCCTACAGACATACAGTGACATACTGCACATTGAGCTGATGTGCATAGCCATTGCAGGGCATCATGTGGCTTCACTACTGCTATACAGTGTGAGTTACAGACACAGTTCATAGCCATGACTGTGTTCAGATACACTACATATCTAATGTGGAATGTGACCCATGTCACTGAGGTGTATACACACTAAACCCTAATGTGGAATGTGTGACACAGGTCACTGAAAGGTATACAGTTGACACCCCTGCACATCTGCAACCATATTGCTGATGCCTGGCAACTATGCCCAGACATGTCTAACTTAGCAGTACTCCATGTCCCACATGCCATCTGTGTACCTCACACACATGAGGAGCAAGCATGACAGTGATGTCTGACACCAGCAAGGTGAATGTACTGTATCTGTGGCCTGATGTGGTTATATGTGTATGTTGTGCAACACATGTATGTATTTGGATACTGTATAGGTGAATGCTTTCATGACGTGACACATTCATGATGTTCAAGACATGTTATATGGTGGTTTGATGTCATGCCTACACAAGCTGTGCACAGGCCTGTATGATGTTTAGTGTTTCACATCTGCAATATCACCATTACACAAAGGCCATAGTTGTATTGTGTCGAGCCAATGTACAACAGGGTGTACACACATGTACATCACTTCTACTGTGTGTGTTTGCTTCATGTCTCTGGCCATCCTCCATGGCCATGTGTAAACATGTTTTGTCCAATGGTTGTGATGGGCATCTATTTCACATGTCAGTGTTGTCCCGTATGACATACACCCATAGATGTCATATGCTCCACTGAGGACAGGGTTATGCAGACAAAGGGTGGTGTGTTTGGGATGTGAGATATCATGTTTTTCAGGATAGGTAAGCTGTGTTGCAGTCAGCCCACTAAATGTCATGGACATGTCAGATAGCACATGACATTGTATGACATTCATAGCAAAGGTATAATCCACAAGGGTGAATCCTGTGGGCTGGTCATACTCCAGATCCAAAACATTTAGAGTGTGCGCACACATATGCCCTCTGTATGGTACTGTTTGTATTCCCCACATGTGTAATGCTGATTGGTAGTGCATGTCCCTACAGTGAACCACACCTCCACCATTGTATTCACATCTGTCCACACATCTGGCAATGACAGTTTGTAAGGTTTAGTGTAGGTGTTTTATATAGTCTTCAATTATTCCACATGGGTAACCACTGTGATGCATTGCAGGTCTGACCTGTATATATTAACAGGGCCACCATACATTATGTGTACACGTGTTAAATGGCCACATGGCAGATAGCATGCAATTAATATGATCTGTGCATTATCAAGCCTGATAAATAATAACAATCTCACCTGCAACAGGCTGCTGTCACTGCAAAATGCCAGAGGTACCTAAATAGGAGTGTCACAATAGTAAGATCATTATCCACACCTGCGTGATAGCTACAGGATGCAATGTGCATGTTAGCGCATAAGCCAGTACAATAAACTATACTATGGTGCATGCACATCTGTGCATGCATAGAGTAACAAACTATAGTATGTGGCATGTGTGCATACATGCATTGCATGCGATGTTAAATTACATATTGTACAGTAACACATGTAACTATATGAAATATAGTTGTGTTATATGTACAGTAGTGCCTTACCAGGCAACTCCAGGCTCAGTGGTTGTGAGACACCCACCTCCACAATACCAGCTAAAGCTTGTGGACGGAGTTCTGCAGGTGTCCCCAGATTGGCCAGTAGCTCCTCGGTACGTGTGAGTGGGGGCTGGGTGAGTGGCCCCCCACTTGTTGCAAGTTGTTCCCTGGTGATTGCCTTTGCACGCTGTTTTGCCCATCTAATGATGTTGGTGCAGTGTCGGCGCACCTGCGGATAGGTGCGATTGTGGCCACCAGCATCATTTACCCACCTGCTCAGTTCCTCCCACTGGGCATCCCGCTGCTGTCCTGTGGCACATGGCTGAAGAGTTGTCGAGGAGGTATGGCATGAGGGCCTCATCCTCCAAGCGGGTGTATGGTGGCAGCCTGGCACGCAACATACCTGGAAGACATAATGATGGAGACAGGTCACAGTAACTCACAGAGAAGTACAGAAGTACAGCTGAACATACATGTGTATCATATTTATTAAGATTACAAATATGTCTTTGCAAATCTAGATGACACTAACACCACTGACATGTTTAACTCACACACATTTGACAAGTACTGGTGATTTAATGATATCACCATATATGTGTGTGTCAAGTGATGACATTGCTCATTCTCCATGTGGATGTTGTCTTGATGTGGGCACATGCCTGGATGTGTTCACATTACTGCAATAGACCTTAATGCTGTGTATATGCCACATATATAGTCATACACAGCCTTAAGGGACATGACCTGTGACCCTGCAGACTTGCTCACAGAAAGTTTTACATGTATGTGTTTTGCCGTATATATCTACATGGCACTGTACAGCAGTTTAGCACCCTGCCATGTATTATCTGTGTTGCAAATGTGAAACACATGGAACAATGGCTAGCTTGATGGTATTTGCAGGGTTGGATATCAACTATAGCATGTATGGTCATAGTGAACTAGTAGGCTATATGCCCTGGGCCATTTATGAGCCTAGGCTTAAAGGTTACCTAGCTGAAGCCAACAGACAGTTAAGTTTCAGTAGCCAGTTCAAACAGTGCCACAGTACTGATCCACACGGTTACTGATATATTTGGCATGCAGTCATCACACCATGTCACAGAGAGGAGCGATGTGCAGCTTTGCTGGACAGGGATGCATAGTATGGCAAGAGTATGTAAAGTGTAGGGGACAGAGATCTGTCAGGCATGTTATGATCCTTGTACTAGAAAGGTGGACGTCCATGAAGTATGTGTTTATTTGAAATCAGGATGTGTAAATGTAGCATGTCCAACATCTCTGTGTTGGACATGGCTTTATTCAGGGTAAGCATCATGCTACCTAGTGGAGCTAGGGATTGGGAAGGCCAGTGTAGGCCATCTGAACATGGCCAATAACCCTTAAAGAAAAGATGTGATCTATTATGGGTCACTTGAGTGCTGAGTATGGCTGAACAATGATCTCTATATTCATGGATGGCACCCTGTCATGATTAGGTGTGCCACTTATGACTACCTGACTGGTGTGGTGAAGTAACTATCAAAGGAAAGACTACTGTCCAGCTGCATCCCATGCACACACAGCTTCCATTATGTTGACCGCTGCCTAGGTGGTAGTTCATGGGTACAGGGTTTTTAACATAGAGGATGACAATGCAATACTTAGCTGTTGGATTGTGGCCATACATCACACACCACACATCTGACCCACAAAGGCCCTTATGTATGTTGCCCACAGCACTCATTGAGTCAACTATTGCTCTTAGTTCATAGTCATTTGCAAACTTCAATAGGCAGATGCCTTCTGTATTAGTCTATGTGGTATAGATAACAATGAGGGGGAGTACCAGGAATTAACCATGTATTACTGTAGCTGGCACTGGTTTGATGTGCGTGTATTAGTCAGAAACCATCTGTAATGTTGGTTCTGCCAGCAGTCCAGTTGCCAACCACTCATGTGACATAGGAATATACACCTAGTTTACTGAGTGTAGCTGGAACACAGTATGGGTGATTGTGTCCTAAGACCTGGCAAGGTCATGACATGCTGTGTGAATCAACCTTACTGTCATTGACATCTGTACTGACTACATCAAATAAGTTGATCAAGGTTCATGACCTTACAGACTAGACTCAGCAGGGTAGTAGTGCACTATTTCTCATTATCAGTGGTGTCTCCCCCTTTGTGGGGTGTGATAAATGTTGCTGTGCACCATTCAGTGTGTGCACAGCCTGACATGAAGCTATGATTGAACATGATGTGTATGTGGAGAGCAAATTGTTCTGACATGTGTGTAGGATACACCCTGGGATGTTGGCAGGTCCCATGCAAGCTGTATATATGGCTTTAGAGAGTGAAGCTTGTACCTGCATAGTTGTTATTACAGGGGCTCTGTAGTGTACATAGATATATAAATATGTGTACCTGTTGGGGAGGTGGTGAGTGTGGGATTAAGTTATCCAAGACCCTATCTGGATGAACAGGTGCTTTTTCTGTAGATGCAGTACTTCTCATGCCATAGTGCTGTGAAGCATGGTAGGACTTGTTGTTGCCATCATGATTCATGACACAGCTATAGAATGCTCTGTGGATGGCCTCATAATATGTGGCTGATTTGTTTCACAGTAGCTTTGTGTGGTTTTATATGGTGTATCTGCATCTTACTGAGGCTGACCACGGATCACCTCCACTCATGTGTGTTCACTCTTGCAACAGTTACTACCTTCTGTGGTACAGTTTAAGGCAGGGTACCACCAGTTTGCCTTCCTGTTTGTGTTTGGTTGAATCTTGGTTCTGTTTCAGTGGCACAATCACTGCACTTATGTGAGTGTTTAAAGTGCATTTGTGTAGGATTCAGCATTTGCACATGCATTGTCCATCTGCATGGGTGCCATGACAATCACCACTTTGCTCTTAAGAAGCATAACATTGGCTTTGGAGACTGACTATGGGTAGCATACTGTTAGTCCGGTTTGTGTGACTATAGTGATCCAGGTCATTGGGGTTGATGAAATCCAACATGCATTGAGCACAGGTGTTGGCACATGAGTCTTCCCAGTTCATAATGGGATAGATGAGAGTAGCCATTATTATGGTTTTCTGTCTCAAACCTAATATTCCCCATTACAGCACAATATGACAGCTGGGAATTCTGAGGCATGGTGAGTTATCTGTCGCAAGGTGCAATTTGGATTCCACTTTGGCACACAGGTAGTTGCTCAGCATACTCCATCTGAAGTTATGCAAATGCAACTAGCGTGGGGGTGTACATATCCTTCAGGAATATGGACACACCTGTGGCCCGTGTGTTCCAATAAAGGATAATGGTCAAGAGGTGAGGTATGTGTTTTAGCATGGTCATGCAGGGGTGCTCTCCAGAGCACTGAGCCATATCTCAATCACTGCACAGATATGTTCTCCAGTGCTAAGGACTGGCGTAAGTGAGTCTATATTGAGTTTCTGAAATGTATCATTGAGTAGCGAGACCCACAGTTTATTGCTTGGCTGTCCCTGTTACAGCAGTGGACTTTCACTGGTACTTTGCATGATGAAGGCACTATAGGGGAAGCATGAGCCCTAGCCAGTATCCAGATTCCCAGGGGTGACAAGTGCAGGCCCTGTCTGGCAAAGCATCATGGTCTATCAACCGTGTTATCCCAGGCAGAGAGATACTGGATACCCTTTGAATTACATCATTACATTAGACAATTGTGGAATACAGTCCTTTTGTCCCTGTACTGCAGTATCATTCTGGCCAATGGCAGAATGCTACACAGGCCTTGGGACATTCCTGCATGGGCTACAAGACCTAACAGTTCCTACATGTGTGTTTCCATGCAGTCCAGTCTACTGCATCACAGGAACTGAAGATGCAAAAACCAAATGGCTGCAGGTACACTGAGGTGCCCAAAACACACAACAACAGCAAAAGTAAATTAAGGCACCAAAGTTACACACTGGAAATCAGTCACTGTACTTTATTGCAGAAGACAAACGGTAAGCGCTTTCACAACTTAATGTTGCTTCATCAGTCTGCTTTAACATCACACTGTTCTGAGAGGTGTCTGCTTTACAGTGTGCTCACCAGACATCTTTAGTTTGGTGTAAATGTGTATCATGCTGTGCTGATAATCAGTAATTGGTAACACTTCCTGGTGTGATTACTTTTCAACCTTCTGAAACAGGATTAGTTCAAACAAACCCTGTAACATCAGCAGCTGTTCCGTTGTATAACAGCAACTATTTCACATAGGGCCATGTTAGTGTGTCTCTGTCCAAGTATGTTAAGGTTTCAGCAGATGTCGTACAGTGGGTGAATAACTGGTTATGGTATGCATTGTTGTAATTAGTTTGGGTGTGGGGGTGATGTTGGTGGGTGCACATAGCAGATGCAGGTGTGTAGGAACTGCTTTTATACATATTCTATATGTGTGTGGGGGTTCTTTCTCTATGTCAACACCTATCCCTTAGTGGACTAATGCTATGGTAATTGCAGGCTGATTCATTAAGGCACTGTTAAATGCTTCCTGTATAGCATGCAGGTATTGTTAGTCCTTGAATCCTTTTGGCAATACATCAGAATGTAATAAAGTTTTGCTAAATGAAAGATGTCAGTGTATTTCTGTCATGGATATTTGCAGTCATTGTAGTTGTGTTGGTGACTAACCCTATTTGGCTCATGTTCATAGCACATATTTATAATAGTGTATTGCCATATACTCTTCATATGTTATGTTCATATTGTTTGGGGGTGGCAGAATGTGTGATTGCTATGGTCCATGTTATACTCAGATTTGAACACTTCACATGCTGTATACACACATGTATGTATGTGTGTATATATATATATATATATATATATATATATATATATATATATATGTATATAGATATAGATATATAATATATATTATTGATGCGTTTATATGTACCTCCATAGATGTGTACATGTTTTTAACCTATATATATATCTACATATATATGTATATCTCTATATATCGACATGTATCTCTCTCTCTCTCTATATATATATATATATATATATATATATATATATATATATATATATATATGTATATATATATATATATATATATATATGTATATATATACAGCATACACCTTTCATTGGGTACATTGCGGTTTGTCCTATTTCCACACAATCCTCCCTTTTGTGTTTTAACCTGTCTGAATACACAACTGGCATAGGTACATCTCGGGTAGCTTAGTGGTAGGTTACTCTGAGGATGGTGTACATGGTTGCGGGTTCTAATCCTGGAAGTGGTCATTATTTTACCTCTCAGAACAGTGTGATGTTAAGCAAAGGTTAAACCTGTGAAGCACTTATCCGTTTAACCGTGTTTAAGCACCGCTTACTGTCACGCAAACCCGTGTAAAACCACTTACAACTGCTTAAAAGTGCTTTAATTAACCTGCATCCGACAGCCCTTATTCTGGCCCTCAAAACAAATTAACAGCCCTTGAACCCGGGACCATGACCACCACAGTCACTGACTTTAGCACCAAGGCATCTGAGATATGTACAAATGTTATGGTATTTAGAATATTCATTTTACTACGGACATTCCTCACTCCTGAAAACTAATGTGACAGCCAGTTGGTGTACATATATATGGTACATGTTAATGTTCATATGTTTGTGGAATTAAGTGTTGCAATGTGACCTGACAGGGTGTATTATGGATGAGAATGGTTCTTGTTTTGTTTCTTTTTTATATTGTCCCCATACTCCATGTATACCCCTCCAGTTCACTTATTGAATATCCAACCCAGGCTCACCTTGATGCATAATTTTATTACCCATCATTCCTCCCCCCACCCCAATCTCCACATACACAACAACCATCCCTTCTATGGTGAATTAAGTTAATATTAATAGCTATAATACCCGAGCTGCATGTGTTTTGTGTACTCTTCAATTTATTTGGATTGCTTCTGTGTCACAAAGTGTGTTCATAGATGTTTATATATATGGCTATAGATGTAACTGTATATATATATATATATATATATATATATATATATATATATATATATATATATATATATATATATATATATATATATATATATATTTCTATGTGCAGACATCACTGACATGCATTTATATATATATATATATATATATATATATATATATATATGTATATATATATATATATATATATATATATATATATATATATATATATAAATATATATATTGTTTTTTAGTATTAATTTGTAACAGTTATACATATGTAGATTTGTATATGTTGATTCACAAACTACAGTACATTACAATGTACTATATATATGTACACAAAGTGACTGTCCCATTTGTGGTCAGTACTGTGGAATGCCTATAGTATAAGGTGTAGTCTAAAGACCATGAAACATGTATACAGCTCAGAGGGCTTAATGGTAAGTCCCATGACTATGGTGTGCATGGTCTAGGGTTCAACACCTGCAATGCTTTAAAAATGTGTTTTACTCCAGAATAAGGCTCACTTAAACAGTTGTAAGCATGTTTAAAAATGTTTGTGTGACATTAAAGCAGCAGTTAAACACAGTTAAACAAACTTTAAAACTTATAACCTGTGCGCGCAAACATGGCCACCTCCGCTAACTACTCAGGATATATACATTTCAGTGAAGTAACATCTCACTATGTGCTTACATAACATTACATTCTCTTTTGACTTTACTCTCCAGCACACATGGGTTTATATGGGTGTTTCAAATGTTCATTATACAGATGATTACTACCTATATATGCAAGCTGTGGTTAAGGTATACTTTTTAACATGAAAAACATCTCTGTCTTTATTGGGATTTGAACCAGGAATACACAGATACTATGCAAATGCTGTAACCATTACACTATTGACATTAACATTACTTCTGCCTATTTCCTATTTAGATGATTTCTATGTGTATGCTAGGCTAAGCAAAGGGCGGAGGCACCCAAACCCACTGAGCTTCACTTACTCTTGAAATAAAAACGTAACAAATGAAATGAGAGACTATAAATTAAATTCCTAACTACATTAGGCATAGCCCCTCACTGACACACCTCATGAGAAACCTTGATGTGTGAATGGGTAACAGAATATACACCCCTGGGATCATGTGTCCCAGAACCATACAGCCAGGGGGTGGGGGAGCCCCTCCAATTATATAGCTGCAAGACCTGTTGGGGAAATTGAATGGTGTTGATTTTTCATGTTAACATGTCATCTTTAGATCACTAAGTGCCCCTATCACCCTCTGCCACCCCAGTCTTCAACAGCTTCCGGCAACTCTGCCTGGAATCACTTCATTGGCTATGCTTGACAGAGACTCAGTTACTTCATCAATGGTGCGGAGAAAGCCAACACACTGTAGCTCTGCTTTTAAATGCCCTTGGGCAGATAGCCTACTACCTATCTGTGAACCTCTAAAGTGCAATCCATCACAGACATAATATGTGAATAAACAGAGCGTTCAGATCACAATATACAGTGAAAAATCACCATGTAGTCAGAAAACAGTTAAGTACAGCAAGAACATACAGAACACTGATACTTAGTCACTCCAAAAGCCTATCTTGGAAGCTAGAAGACTTGTATTAGTTTAAGGCTTTCTATTGCTTACCAGTAGGTTACCTACAGGAAAGATGAGAAACAAGCACAGATGAGAAACATGCATGCAACAATACCATACTGGCTTGCATGTGTCAGCCTTAGTCTTTGGAATACTGGCCAAGGCTATTGGCACCCCCATGGTGCCTTTTTAGGCAAGTCTCAAAGGTGAATCCCACCTCCATAAACAGCACAATAGCAAAATCAATGAGGGTTATGCTACTCAGTGCCAGGGGTTGTAATCACAACATGCATGCACTCACAGCACTCCCCAGTATGGACAACGTCAACATCTGTGCAGTAACTGAGACCTGTTTTAAGGCTCCTGAGAGCACACCAGCAGTACAGGACTACAACCCATACCACAAATTTCGGCCACAGAACATGGACTGAAACAGACATGGAGGAGGTGTATCCATATTCATCATGGATACCTACACCTCCAGGTTAGTGGGGCAGCATGATATCTCTAAGATCATCCATGAGCAGCTAACATCAGCCACAACTGCAATGCAAACTGTGGCCTGCTACAGATCACCCATCATGACCCAGGACCACCACTCCTCCTACATGGAGACAGTGGAAAACATGACAGTCCTACTGAACACCCTGATATTGGTCAATGTCAACTACACTACCATTAACTGGGAAACTTACTCGAGTTCTCACTTCTGGGCCCAGTGCTTCCTGGAATTTATCACCTCATATGCCCTGTGTCTGATGGTAAACTTCCTAACGAGAGGTGGAAACATACTAGAAGTGGTAATCACCAACATGGGCTACAGGTGCACCATAGCAGAGGTAAACCAGTCACTGGTTAGATCTGACCATGGACTATTCACTGATGATTTCCACACCCAACCATCTCCCCCACCCAAGGAAACCACAGTGAATACCTTTCCTACAGCTATATTCACACTACTAAAGACAGAGGTGGGAGGCTTCACAGCCCTCATGCTAAGGAAAAACACTGCTGAAGATACAGAAATATTTACAAATGCACTCTATAAGCACCTACAAGGATGTATGCATCATGCCATTACTGGTAAACTAAGACTCGCTCCTCCTAGACAAGGAAACCAGTCTGGTGGACCCCTGCAGTAAACAGGCTATACAACAAAAGTAGGACAGTAGTCCAGAAAAACAGCAAAACCCACGAAGGGCAGACATCCATGACCAGTATCAGTAAGAAACATAGGTCCCTCATGAAATCATCCAAGGCTAACATCAACAAGAAAATAGGCATGGATTCAAAAGATAACCACAAAGCCTGCTTTGGCTATGTCAAGGATCTAAGTGGTAACACACAGATTTGCACTGTGCCAGTGCAATATAGCACAAAATATACTGACCCTACTGATATTGCCAACATCCTTGCAGATATATTCAGTGCAAACTTCACCACATAAGGAGCCTACAACAATACCCGGAAAGTACAGTATCCCAGACACCAGAGACACACAGGTGGAAATGGCCCTCTCAAACAGCAAAACACAGTGTCAGTGGAGGCAGATGGTGTCCCAGACTGCATCTTGCAAACACTACAAGACAAACTAACCCCCCCACCTAATTAAGCTTTTCAACCTCAGCCTCTACACAGGCTACATGCCCATACAATTGTGCATAGCAATGGTTATTCCACTCCACCAAGGTGGAAACACAACTGATCATGGTAACTACCACCCCATAAGTCTAACTAGCCTGGTCTGCAAAGCTATGGAGCGCATCCTCATGGCACCCATTGACAAAGACATTGGTAACCTCCAAACACTTGACCCAAACCAGGTCAGCTTGGTTGAGTGCAGATCATGCCTACTGAACCTGTTTGACATCTTACAGTCACCAAGACATTAGATGAGGGGAGAGGTGGTTCACACATACTACCTGGACCTCGCCAAGGCTTTTGACACCATTCCCCATTCAGGTATTATTGATAACCTCACCAGCCTGTACATAAACCCATACATCACAGGATGGGTTGCCAACAGGCTTACACACAGAACCGACATGGTAAGACTAGCAGCCTCCAGGTCCAACTCTTAACCAGTCACAACTGGTGTCCCACAGGACTCAGTCCTGGGACCCCTACTGTTTGGCATATACTTCTCAGAGGTACAGGCAAACACAGGTGGACTACGGCAGACCATGTTTGGCAATGACTGCAAACTGGGAGCCATAACTGACAGTGCAGTTGACACAGATATCCTTCAAGGGGCCTCACAGAGACGGACACAGGGTGTCAAAGTCATGGACTCCAGCTAAGTGCCACAAATTGCATGATCATTCAATTTTGGAAAAACTAAACACTCACATATTAACACATAAGTGGCAGCCACTTTAATACAGATGAGGAAATAGGATATCTGGGGACTAAGGTAGATAGTGATCTCCTCTTTGACAATCATATCTCCAAAGTAGTTAGGACATCCTTCTATGTAGGCCATCTGATTACTAAAGGGTTCGCATCTAAACATACTGCAGTTATAGTGCCCCTTCACTCATCATTCATCAGTCCCATCATAGAGTATAATAACCCATCTGGGATGTACCTCAGAAGACACTTCGGACAGCTCAAAGGTCCATGAACATACCTCGCCAAGAGAATTACTGGCCTCAAACATATGTCCTATGCAGTCAGATAAACTCTTGCTTTACTCAGTGGCATCTCATTTACTCACAGATGATCTCTGCCGCCCAACAAAGCCATGTCCAACTCAGGCTTAATGGATATGCTCCACCTATGGGAATCCATGTCACAGTGAGCCACATGCTGTAGTGAGCTAAACCTTGCCATAACAATAACTAGAACATGCTGGAGGGACAGATTCCTGTCACAGAAACTCCCCATGCTTTGGAACTACATCCCTAATTACATTATACAGAGCCCCTCACTAACACTCTTCAAGAGAAACCTTGAAGAGTGTATGGGGAACAGTAGATACACCCCAGGGATCCCGCCATTGGCTCTGCTCTACAGAGGAACAGTTAATTAATCAATGGGGTGGCAAAAGCTGACACATTTTGGCTAGGCTTATGAATGCCCTCAGGCAGTTAGCCAAGTACCTATCTATGAACCTATGAACCTATACATACAGTATCAGCACATGCTGATAGCTTAATTTACTGTTCAGGTGTTGATTTACCTTGTGCCAATAGCAGTTGTGTGTGCAATAGTTGAGGGCTGCCTATGTTGGATGCACACAGTAGACCACCTATACATGACAATTTACAGGTAGTCTTGTGTGTGTGCCATCCATTTTTACTGTGTGTGCAGGTGGAGAAAGGTGTCAGTACCGAGGTGCCTACACTGTCAGTGTGTGTGCTATACGTTCCCTCCTTGCCAAGGCATGAGCATACTGGGCATGCCTCCATCTGTCTACTGGGGCTGGCTCAGGGTGTTCGCGGATTGAGTACCTCTGTGCCTGTGGGGCCCTTGGCAATGGTGGTGGGCTGTGAGAGCCTTCACCATTCTGTCCCTGCTTCAGCTGTTTCTGCAGGATCATATTGTGTAGCATGGCACATACTATGAAGATGTGGGTACACGTGCCTGGAGAGTACTGCAAGGCTCCAGCAGATATTTCCAAGCAATGGAACCATGATTTAAGCATCCTAAACACATGCTCTATGATGATTCTGGTTTGTGTGTATGCCTCATTATGGCGTTCTTGCATGGGTGTGTGTGCATTTCTGATGGAAGTCATCATCCATGGTTGCAGTGCATAGCCAGCATCCCCCACCAGGTGGCCATATGGGATGTCCCCACTGGCAAATGCCTGATACAGCTGTGAGGCATGCCAGATGTGGAAGTCATGATATCTTCCAGGGCTGCCAGCACACACATCGATGATAATGCACATGACCTGGCAGCTGATGGAGGGGTATCCCTTGCTGTTTATGTAGCACCTACCCTGCTCACCAGGTGATGACTTGATGTGCATGTGCATGCAGTCTATTGCACCCAGTACCTCTGGGTATTCTGCCACATAGTGGAAGAGACGCATATTTCTGGCCAACTCCTCCTGCATTTGGGGGAAGTATATGTGCTCATTGGCATGTGGTAACATGGCATCCAGGAACTGATGAAGTACTCTGGATGCTGATTCCTGTGAGATCCCCATGATATCCCCAGTTGGCCTTTGAAAGGTAACTGTAGCTAGTATTCTCAGGCTTACACATACCTTCGTATCCACTGGGATGGGTTCCCTTCTATTTGTCCTGGCTCTGAGGCATGGCCAGCACAGCTCCACAAGTTGCTGTAGGGTGTCCCTGTCCACCCTGTAACACTCTACTGTCTCCAGATCATGTAGCCCCTGGTAGGTTACCCTGAGTCTGAGCACACTTCTCCTCCTCTGGTGCCTGGGGTGGTTGTGAGCATCATCCTCCGCACCACCTTCAGTCTCCAACACATGCTGGTGGATTAAAGCTATGGCAGCCCCTAACATGTACATATTAAAAGTTCCCCATCTGCATACACCAATGGTGCAGAGTGTATGGGAATACACAAGTGTGTGTGAGGTGCTTTCACACTTTATACTATTGTGCTATGGATGCTGCTGATGTCATTGGGTGTGTATGAGCAATTCCAGCTGCAGCATATCTTAATTATGGGTTTTGCAGTGAGTACTGCAAGTGTGGGGCCTTTAGTGTGGAGTTATGCTTGCCTGCCTTGATTAATCTGTTGCTCTTTAATTCACTTTTATACCAGGATCCCCTCCCATTATCAGGCATGCCTCCACCTGCCATCTTTCTTGTTTTGTACTTTCCCTACCCAGTCATGTGTTGCAAAATGTGTCTTGTAGCTGATATAATGCAAATCTGCTTTGTTCTGCTGTGACACTTTACTGTTTTCTTTGCAGAACAACCACCCTTTTCCTGTTCTGCAGGTAGCTGCTTGCAGCCTTGTTAGCTGTTGTCAATGGCCCACTATAGGTTCCTAGGTGTTAATTAGTCATTTGTACTCCAATTTCCCTACTGCAGCATTTCCTTATTTTTTCCTATATCCTTCCTGTTTCAGCTCTGGTGCACACTGCTCAAACCTGTTTACCAAGTTTAAGCGCGTTTTAGTCTCCGTTCACATGCATACCCGGTTACCTTGTGTGCTCTCAGCTAAGCAAAGCTATAGCCAGTTCAACACCTCCCTTTCCTGCAGCTTTGCTTAGCTACGGGAAAACCGGATTAGCACTGTTCCAATTTCCTTACAGCAAAGGTGACACACCCCTCTCTTGATGTCATTTTTATTTCAAGGGCACAACTCGGTGTTATAACGCTACGCTGTGAGGTGCATCCTTACACCAGCAGGGAATCTGTGATTCACTATTACTCCTGTCATTTGCATGGCATTGCCTACTAATTCCTAGCTACCATGCAAAACACTGTCACAGCCCCTTAGCAACCCTTGCACCATGGTGTGATGTAACATGCCTGCCTATGACTATTATGGGGAAATCATGATATGTGTTACATTGCAGTTTTATTGTATATTTTTCTATTTTCCTTGTGATCCGGTTTGCGCGCCGCTGCCCTGCACTTAAACTTTGCGATAGTGCGAAAAATAAAATTAAATGTTCTTTTTATATTTTGTACATTTTTTTATGCCAGTGGGTATATATTTAGCCATTGGCATATATTAACAATATAATACATGTGTTTGGCCAGCTGTCATGTCTCCGATTTTATGTTTGCAAAAATGTAAACCGTTTTTTTACGGTTTACATTTCTGCGTGCTTACACTATGCCTGCACCACTTCCTGGATCACTAAATACCTTCATTTGCATGCTACACTGCTGTGAATGGACTAATTAGCATACAGGGGCCGGAAGCTGTGCAGGCGTAGCATACGCAGGTAGTGCACATGGAAACAGCTCGTACCTGGATTGTTCGCTGGCCATATTTGGTGTTGGAATGCCAACGCTATGCCTGCACCTGGCGCAAGCTTCATGAATCCCGGGGATGGATATCAGATTCCAACATGTTTTTGTATATAAGAGTCATTTATAATTAATAAGGCATTATTCAACATCAAGTAAAGATTGTCTAGAGATGGCCAAAGCAATTGGCTGTACATGTTATAGTGGAATCATGAAGTCATTTGAGTATCGGATATGGAATAACAATACCTTTAATAAAGATATTCCACAAAGGCCAGCTTGTACGCTGATGTTATACTAGCTACAAGACAGAATACATCATCCCATGTCCTTGGCAAAGACCTATAAAAACAGTGCTCACTGGAACTGGCTTAACGACAGTAAGTTAATTGAACATACAATCTCTCCTTCTAAACACTCATGCACACACACACACACACACACACACACACACACACACACACACACACACACACACACACACACACACACACACACAGACTTAAAACATGACTAAAGAAAATATTAACCCTGCTGAAAGTTTCTTATAGAATATCTCATCTGTTCACTGCTGAAACTATCCAACAAATTGCTATACAGATAGACAAGCAATAGATATGGCTATACTATTTTAAATATTCAGATACACATTACCATTCATACCTATGCTATCCCATGAAAATAACAGACTAATAAAAACTAAATTCTCAAGTTTGTTAATTAAAATGCTACTGGAGAGAATAACTGTGTTATACTATGCAAAGCAAAATGGCTTGCAGTTACCACTAGGACTCACTTGACACTAAATGCAACATTTAACCTTCACCATAAAAACTGCTGCCCATCCTTAAAAATAACTTCATGTAAGAAATCATATTTACTCCAAAGAGTTAGGATGGATTGGATGAAAGACTGCCATAGGATCATTGCTAAAAATATATGTAATCAGTCTGCAGACTACTATTATATACCTAGCAAGTAACTAGACAGTAACTAAAGTTGAGACTCAAACTCTGCAACTTGAGTCTGTATAACACCTTAACTATTATGCTAACCACTATCATTATATACAACTGCATCAAATGAATGCTTTCACCAAACTTATCTTGTTTGGTGGTGTGACATTGCCAGCCCAGCTATCTGGAATTTTGTAAATCATCATATGTCATTTGTGAATATTAATGTGATTCATATGCTTGTCTTACAAATGTAAGAGAACTGTATGCTATGTACTGAGCTTCAAGAATGCAACCGCAATGTACCCTACTGGAAGAGAACAGAAATGTATATAAACTATATACCTGTGCAAACATATGTTTTAATAGTAGAAGCTGGAACATACAGAGTTAACTTGCAAAACTTCAAGAAAATAAGTTGAAAAGTAATGTGTTTTACAATTGTGTTATCTCAGTTTCAGTGCAGCAAGCAAACACAGTGTCTAGAGCTAGAGGCTTTCCTATTGTCTTGAAACAGAAATAATTACTAGGTTTCAAATATAAAAGTGTTTTTATTGCTCTATGACTTCCTAGCAGCTTCACACTTCTGAGAGATATGTATTTTTGACACAGAGGTGTTAAATTCTAAGTATCCATTTAGCCGGGGAACTGAAGTCAGGTGATAAAGAGTGATTTAATCCCAGCTAATCCAGCAGTAACTCTATCAGAAAAAGACTGTGCATTTTGTATCTTGTCTTGGAACTGGAAACATCCTCTCATCAGCACTTGCCTTGCTAATAGTAAGTAGTACAGTAATCTCTCTTAGATATAGACAGGAATATAGTAAAGATTAGTTTAGATGTTTTCTGTATTTATTTGAAACTGTCCTGAAATGTTTTAAAATATTTCCTATGATTCTTATCTCTGCAGTTACTGTGCTATTGGAGTATTGTCTTGTTCTTTTATTATTTATGATTAAATATATTTAAACCTATCTTTGTGGCTGATATTTGTGAGACATATTTAAGCTCTTAGTGTACTTGCATATGTGTTTGGTGACACTGTATGGGCCACTCCTAAATAGCCTTGGTCTTGGTCATACTTACCATTTGTATAATAGTAACATTACACAATAGGATTGGTCACCCTTTGTAAGGGCCTTTACAGTAGCTGATAAGTAGGTGTCGGAGGCAGTGATAATTACCTTATAGTCTGGGCAGAAGGGGCATAGCTAGTAAACCTGTGCCAGCCTTCCCCAGATGTGTGTGTGTGTGTGTGTGTGTGTGTGTGTGTGTGTGTGTGTGTGTGTGTGTGTGTTTGTATATAAATAAAATCTGAAAGTGTGTGTATGTGTGTGTCAGCTTCTTGGGCTGAGTCACGAAGCACTGGTTGGACAGAGAGGATCTTGGAGGTTTTGGCTGGACCACACGGCTGAGATCTTAACCCTATAGCTGTGCCAGTGGAGAGTCTTATTGGAGATCCAGAGAAAGAGTCAGAAACCATGCTCAGACTGATTGTGATCTCTGTGTGCTCTTAAGGGAAATTGTACTTTACTGTGTGTGTACTTGTCATCCTCCCATTGTGTACATCCCTCACTGTTGATTAGCAGCATTAGTTTCTCTAATCATACAGAATGTGCTAGAATTTCAGCACCGTAAGTAAAATAAGTACCTCTCATTAGAAATGTGACTGTATGCTAACTGCGTGTATTACCATTGATAATTGTAACTGTAAATACTGTGCAGTTGTCTTTTTCTCTAAGAAGGAAACATAAACACAAAGGAGGATTCAGTGCCAAGAAACTAAGAATGAGGATGGAATGCAACAGTGTCACAAGCCACATCACCCAATTCTCAATAATTCCACAATGTAGTTAAATGAATAAAGAGTGTTATTATGGTTAAGAGCTTTATTCTGAAAAAATCTGGACTTCATCTTGAGCATTGGATCACGTGGATTGTGGTGCTGATGCATTTTCTTTACAGCTTCTCTCTAAGAGTGGTCTAAACTATACCCAGGACTCTTATTGGAGAGTACCTTATGTCAAATAAACCATGGTGGTGTTACATCTATGTTTGTCAGTTTTATGCATTAATTGAAATGTACAGTTGCAGTTTTCTATTTAGTATATGTCAATTGAATGTAAAGTTGGAATAATCTGTTAGACATATATTATCTTGTTGAGTATGTTATAAAATGTGCTAATCTATTAGCTATGCAACAGAATATTGCTGTATCTATAAATATACTGTGCCATATGCGTGACAAAATAATATATTACTATTGAAATATGCTATTGTGCTGTACTGCTGTTATGTAGTATTGTAATGCATTTTGCTTTGTGGTCCAGGTCATAGCTGAAAAGGGTCTTCAGAGCAGTTGACTTCCTTGGTTAACAAATGCTAAATAAATATGTCTCCCTATTACAATTCTGAGATTCGTATGTGATAGCCACAGAATTATGAAAAAGTAAAATCAGGAAAACAGTTAATGTCAAACACCAATGTTATCCTTTAATTTATTTTTTAGCGGATACTTGGTCCCACATGCAACCTTAATTTATAGATGCTGATTCCAAGATTCTTATACCTTAAAGAAAAGAAAATACTCTGAGAAAAGATAATCTCAGATTTAGTATATACAAGCCCACATTTTTGCTCAGTCTCTCTATTCCAGGACTCGGACTTAATGTGTCTCAGAATATCTAGTGGTTACCAATAAATAAATATACATAATTAAAGTCTTATTATTCCAGGACTCAGACTAATGAGTCTCAGAATATCTAATGATTACTACTAAATAAGTAAATATAATCAGATTATTGTTGATGAAATATTCTTCCAAAGTTTTTCTCTAGTATACATAACTCCATCCACCCAACCATCCACAGCCCCTTTTCCCATTTTTACACATGGGGTCAGAGTGTCACTTCAACAGTGACAATCATCTAGAGCAGAATTGTTGATGGAACATTCCTTCTATGGTTTTAGCCACTATACTGAGAATAGATGGAAACTTGAATTTGTTGAGTTCAATGGAAGGGCCCTCTTTATGCAATGGGACAACATTAGCTTTTTTCCCACATATTAGGGCCTTTCTTGTCTAATATTTCTATTACTGAGACAAGTGAAAGGAACTGTAAGTGAATAAGCTATCATCCTGATAAATTTTGGAGAAAAGATGTCAGATTCTTGGTTTTCTTTAGGATTTTTCTGGTTGTGCGGATCCTAACCTCAATGAGGTGGAACAAATTGGAGGAGTTTGAAAGTAACTCTAGTAAAGTGAGTGTAAGAAAGGATTTATTATGAATTGCAGTATCAGATTAGTTCATTAATGTTTGTCTGTTTCCTTGCTACTTTTTATGATAATTGTGAGGAGCTGAAATTGTCTTATTTGTGGGGTTACTTAGATTGTTCTAAAAAATTCATTAGTCTCTAAGACATGTCTCAGAATTCTATAAATGTAAAAGTTAGTCAGTGCTTTGTTTGCCATACATTAGTGCCAAGCTATGTCATCAGTCATCCAGTGCTGTGAACTTCATTTTACTTAAAAGATCTGTAAGTTGCTAAACTCTAAGTTCGACTGAATTAGTGAATTAGCTTAGATATTCACTCATATTCAGTGTCTAGTATGACTTTATTTAGATGTTTTTAATTTATAGTTTTGGAGCTGTATGCATTTATGAATTTGTCGTTTTAGTGTTTGCATTGATTCTAGATTGGAAAGTGATAGTGATTAGTAATGGAGTCAGCTCAAGCTGATATTGTTAATATTTGTCAGTGGAGACCAGTCTAACATACATGTTCTGTTTTTAGCTGCTTTGTCTTTTCAAATTGGTATGGAATTGATTTGACTGAGGCTATGTAATCAAGGAAGATTATTGGATAGAGTGGAGTAGCCCAGTCTAAGCATATATCCCAAGTACAAAATATTTCTTATTTAGTTATTTATTCTTTGGTGTTGTTTTACTAGGGAGTATAGTATGTCTTCCATAGCAGTGATAGTATTTTTAGGTAGAATACAGCACTGAAATAGTTTTACCAATGAGACTGGATTCTTTATTTTAATTACAGGAGTGTTTTTTTTTTAAGTACTATGCATTGTATCTTTTCTTTTGTGTTAATCAGTGCACCATTAGTGTCTGTCCTTTCGCTACAGAATATATTCTAGTCCATGGAATTGAATTCCTGATTTTAATATGGCCTCTCAGATAGGGCAGCAGCGGTTAGTGTTGCCACCTCACAGCAAGAGGTTCTCTGGTTTGATCCTTGGCTGGGGTGCCTTCTGTGCAGAGTCTGCATGTCCTCCCTGTGGTAGCGTGGGTTTCCTTCGGGTGCTCTGGTTTCCTCCCACATCCCAAAGACATGCTGTAGGTGGATTTGAGACTCTAAATTGACCCTAGGTGTGAGTGCATGCATGTGTGTGCCTTCTGTGGAAGGTTGGGTGCCAGGCTGGCAACTTGACACCATAAAATTCCACTACCAATCATGAGCAGACAGGTGGTCCGCTGTGGCGACCCCTAACCGAGAAAAGCCAAAAGAAGAATGTGGCCTCTCACATATATCTTAGTCAATTTTATTTTAAGGCTGTTGAGTTCAATGAAAGTATGCAATTGTTCAATTTTATTGCACATACTTCTTTTTTTTATTTACTTACTTCTGTCTGCAGCTACCATCAGCTCCTTTCCATGATCACTGGGTCTAGTGGACTCAGAGAAGCCTCCCCCATTCTCACCTCAACACACATCCAGGGCTGATGAGATTGAGAAATCTAGTTCATAATTGTGTTGTAGTCTGGGAGTGTGCCCAAGCCCACTTCCACCCCACAATGGCCTTGTGAGCTCCTCAATTCATGCCTTCAGGAGGTGCATTTATGCCTTGTGAATGTGCAACCTCCCAACCAAACAGTATACCACTTGCAGTGCAAAGTCCTGCTCTTAACATTGTTATTGCAGAGTCTAAGATCCCTCTGTCCTACTAGATCAGTGAGCCTTTCACTCCTGTCCTCCACCACCTATTGTTTAGACTATTATGAGAAGATTAAAAATATATAATTTATTCAGATTTTGCCAATAATTTTTCTTTAATGTACTGTAGTATGCTTTACCTTAGTAGGTTAGCTACTACTTATGTTAGCCAACCTTACCTGGTTACTCTTCCTATCATGCATGCAGACCCCAAAGTTTGGGCAGCAAAGCCAAAGGATAGTTTCACTATATATTAAAGACACACACACCTCCAGGCTGGTCAAACAGTATGACGCACAGGAGACACTCCAAGTGCAGTTAACCGTAGACGAGACCCCTGTTCAAATTATAGCTAGCTACGGGCCTCCAAATTTGACTCAAGATTTCCACTCCACTTATCTGGACCTCTTCAGATCTATCAAGATTCAACCCTTTACCCTGATCCTGGGTGACTTTAATTACCCAACCATAGATTGGAAAAATTACTCATGTCAGAACACTAATGCCCATAGATTCCTCGATTTTATCAATGCAAATGTCTTGGAACAGCTAGTCAATACCCCCCACAAGAGGTTATAATATCTTGGACTTGGTATTAACCAACATGAGTAACGACTGTAGCACCCTTACGGTATCATCATCCCTGGTAAGATCCGACCATAAAGTGGTCACTTTCGAAGTCACCATCTCCCCTGACCCCCCCCCCCCCCATCTAGCAAGGGTCAAATAAAAAAAACTTCTCCAAAGCTGATTACAACCAGATGAAAGATGGTATAAGCAGCTTCACAGCCCCCTCCCCCCCACTGTAGGAACTGGCACCAATGTCCAAATGTACACCAAAGTACTATACGAGCATTTATATAGAGTTATGGAATCAGAAATACCTGACAGGATGAAATCATCCTCTGCAAGGAAGAGTAAACCTGTCTGGTGGACATCTGCAATAAATAAACTCTGTAACAAAAGGAAACAAATTGCTGTCCAGGATCAAGAAGGAGCAGGTGTCCAACTGGAACCAATTTCTCCTTAGCCTGAACAAGCAAATAAGAGCACTAGTAAAATCATCTAAAGCCAACTTCGAGTCCAAACTGGCCACATCTACTAGACACAATCATAAGACCTTCTTCACATATGTCCGCAATCTCAAAGGAAGCATGCAGATCTGTTCAGAACTGGTGGTAAAGGAGACCACATACACAAATGCTGTAGATATAGCCATTCTACTGGCTGACAGATTCAGCAAAAACATCTCCCCTCTGTCCCCCCATCAGTAAATCAGGACATTCCCAGTACCTGCCCCCCACCTCTTATCTCTAGGGAACAGGCCATCACTGCCCTCTCAAAGGCAAAAAATACAGCCTCCATGGGACCCGATAACATCACAGGCTGCATCCCACATGAACTCAGGCTTGAACTTGCACACCATTAAGCACCCTATTTAACCAAAGCTTGAGTATCAGCTTTGTCCCAGCTGAGCGGAGGACAGCCACTGTCATCCCTTTACACAAAGGTGGAGCTTCCACTGATCCAGGAAATTATAGACCCATCAGCCTAACTAGCCTGGTTTGCAAGGCCATGGAATGGATTATTATGGACCTCATTAAGAGGGACATTGGCAACCTCCAAACACTTGACCCCCCACAGTTTGGCTTTATCAAGGGAAGGTAATGTCTGTTAAATCTGGTCAATTTCTTTGAGACAGTCACCAAAGCAATGTACGAGGGGAAGACAGTACACGCCACCTACCTTGACCTGGCCAAAGCTTTTGACACTATTCCTCACTCAGGCATAGTAGATAAACTCTCTCAACTAGGCATCAATACATATGTTACCAGATGGGTAGCAAACTGGCTCACTGATTGAACCCACCTAATCAAAGTAGGGGAAGCCACCTCAAGCAGTAGACCTGTAACAAGCATCATACCCCAGGGATCAGTCTTAGGGCCTCTGTTATTCAGGATATACTTCTCTGAGATGCAGGCCAAAATCAGTGGGCTATGGCCAAACAAGTTTGCAGATGACTGCAAGCTGGGCGCAGTCATCAATTCCCCAAGTGATGTGGACATCCTCCAAGAGGGTCTCACCCAAACAAATAACTGGTGCAAGAAACGTGGCCTCAAGTTGAATGCCAACAAATGCATCATCATCCCCTCTGGGGAGAGTGACAGCCTACATATTATCACATTAATAGCAATGTCTTAAGTACACAATCAGTAGTGAGGGACTTGGGCACCCAGGTTGATAGCAACCTGACTTTTGACTACCATGTTGCTTCCATTGTACAGAAAGTTTTCTACATGGCCCACCTCATAAGTAAGGGTATCTCATCCAGGGACAAATAGATCATAAGATCCCTGTATTCTTCTCTTATAAAGCCAGTTATTGAGTACAACGCTCCCCTTCAGCATGTACCTCACAAAGCACATGCAGCAGCTGGAGAGACCACAGAAGTTCTTCACCAGGAGAATCCAGGGCCTCAAGCACCTACCCTACACAGATAGGCTAAAAGTCCTGTCTCTCTACTTAGTTTCGTACAGACTACTCAGAGGTGACCTCTGTCTGACATGCAAAGCAATCTCAGACCCTACCTTGATGGGACTGCTGCATATCCGCAAGTCAAGCTCGACTCAAGCAACCCATACTCGCTACCTCAACCTGGTCTGTGATATCAATAGGACTTGTTGGTGGGACAGATTGAGTCCCAGAGACACCCCCATCTGTGGAATACACTCCCTCTCCACGTCAAGCAGAGTACCTCATTATCCCTTTTTAAGCACAACCTGGATAACTGGATGGGTAAAAGAAAATACACTCCTGGGATTGCACCTGTGTCCCTGCTGGACAGGGGTTCTGGGTGATGACTTGTCTAAACATGGGCTAAACTCTTGGCTAGGCTTATAAGGGCCTCAGGCCCAATAGTCTAGTAACCTCCTATGATCTTATGGTGTTAGGTTTACAATGTACTTGGTGTGAGGTTTTAACATGTTCCCTGCTGTTTCTGACAGTCTTGCACTATTTGCCTGCATGGATGCATTGCACATGAGGTGCTGTTTAATGTATCCTAGCAGACTCTGGCTCCTCTATCACCCAGTGCTGGTCTCCTAAGTCCAGTCTCACCACCTTAGGATTTCAAGTGAAGAGAAAAGAAAAAAAAAGGACATTGGCTAGTGACCACAAGAAGCCAACTGGTCCATCTGCCTCCTTAAAGTTAAATCCACAATGCCCTTAGTTCTTTAAGAGAATAGCAAAATAAATAAATGACAAACTGCTTCTGTACTGGTATTTCAGAACTGCTGCAAGAACTTTTGATTGTGCCTTCTAACGCTATAGACTGTACCATGGTATAAATGGTGTGTAAGGCATTGTTTATTCTACTGTCATGCCTATGTTACATGATGTACACTGTGTAATGTACAGTACTGTGCATTTAGTGCTATTTACTGCTCATACCTCTCAACTTCTTAGCACAAGAAATCTGGACAAAGCCAAAAATAATGGGGGGGCAACGACCAAAAAATAGGAACAGATTTTAACTATTGCTCTTATAAATTCAGAAAGTTGCTAGAATAAAAGGTTTTGTGTTAACATGCATTTTCAGAAGGCTATGGAGTCTGAAACTCAAATGTTTGTCATTATTTGGTGACTTCAGTTCTAAACGATTTGCCAGAAAAACAACAAATTTTATGAGAAACAGACCAAAAATTTGAGGCAAAAATCTGAACATTCTGTGAAAATCTGTACAGCTGAGAGGTATGGTATTGCTTAATGTACTATAGTGCAGAGTACTAAATCTCTGCCATGTTAATGAACTGCTTCCTTCCACTTCCTGTGCAGAGTTTGAACCTTTTCACCTTCATTTGCCTACTGTGTGGTACTGCGCAACTCGCTTAACCAGACCGTGCTTTGGGAAAATTGGGAATTCTGACTAGGTTTTTTAATATTCTCCTATACTGTATTATACTTTTTGGGTCATTAAAGTTGGTGAATAGGTATATATATATATATATATATATATATATATATATATATATATATATATATATATAAAAAATGTGTGTGTGTGTGTGTGTGTGTGTGTGTGTGTGTGGTGCAGGCACAGGGCATAATGCAAAAATGTGTTTAGGTGTATTTTGATAATGTCTTCATTGTCGTGATTGTGGCACTAGATGATTTGTTAGTGATTGCTCATTTCTTAATTTATATATTCACTGATGATCTTGTGTTGGTTTATCATCATAAGGTCAAGCACACAGTGCTCAAACCTATATATGTGTGAATTTTGTTAGCAAATCCTGCCATGCAGAACAGTTGGAATGTCGCAAAAACACCGGAATCGACATTTCTGACCGCTCTACAAAAACGAGTGCTAACATGGTTCAAAAAGGGGACGGGAGGTTGCGATTCACAACATCTGCATTCGTAATTGTGGGACGTTGACGCACTCCTTTAGGACATATGCACTCGACCATCCACTGGTCGACCTTATGATGATAAACCCTTTTGTCTATCACCATATTTCCTAGTTTGTGTAATATGTTCCCTGAAGTGCCTGGTTGTTCTGCACTATTTGCATTTACGTACTACTCTATTTGACACTGTAGCCATAATCTACTTCTTTGTTATTGTTTTGCATCTTATTTATGACTTAAGTTCTCATATTTCAGATTCTGAGCTCTCTGGCAATTTTTCATTTTTTCTTACTCTTTTGTCATGCTATTTATAAGGTCAGGTACTGACTTTTATGAGGCTTTTGCCACCTCTGTCCATGGAGTAATGCTGATTTGCAGTGCAGCTGTATGCAAAAGCCTTTGTGACTCATAAAGACAGCCATGCAATACAGCAATACTCACTATGAAGTATTTCCCCACTGGTTAATCTCAATGCTGTATGCATGGAGGATGTATATAAATTACATCCCCAAGGTTGGTCTGCAAATTCGTGTTGCTACCAACAGCTATGGATGGATATCTTCCATCAACAAATGATATGGAACTGAAGTCCTTGCCTACTGTTGGGGTGGTATGCCTGAGCAGTCTCATCTCCTTTCACTGCTACTACAGAGCTGAACAAGAACAGTATATTTTATAGGTTCGTAGGTTCATAGGTTGGTACTAGGCTATCAGCCCTAGGGCCTATTCAAGCCTAGCCATAACAATTCCCTAGCTATTTCTTCCCACACTATTTACTTCCCTTGACCCTTGTCTAGCAGGGTGACTGACGTGCTCCCCGGGGTGAATTTCCTTTCTCCCATCCAATCGTCAAGGTTCCTTTTGAAGAGGGCCAAAGAGGCACTATGCTTGACATGTATGGGCAATCTGTTCCAGAGTCTGGGAAGTCTCTGGGTCAGGAACCTATCACTCCAGCATGTTTTGTTTATTGTGATGACAAGGTTTAGATCCCTGGATCGTGTGGCTCTGAGGGATTGGGATTTCTTTAAGTGTAGCATGTCCAACAGCTCTGAGTTTGACATGGCCTTGTATGTTAAGCAGAGATCACCTCTGAGTAGATGATATGTGACAGAGTATAGCTGGAGTTTTTTAAGGTGATCAGCATAGGGCATCTGCTTTAGGCCTATGATTCTTTTAGTGAGGTATTTCTGCAGCCTTTCCAGTTGTTGCAGATGTCTTGAGAGGTACATACCAAACGGGGTGTTGTATTCTATAATGGGTCTAATGAGTGATGAGTACAGTGGGACAATTACCTCCTTTTTTCTGGATGAAAAGCCCTTAGTGATGAGGTGTGCCACATAGAAGGATTTCCTGACTGTTGTGGTGATGTGGCTATCGAAGGTGAGACCACTGTCCACCTGTGTCCCTAAGTCTCTTATCACACTTTCGGCATTTAGTGTACTATCATCTATATGATAATTCATGGGTACATGTTTTTTCCCAAAGGGGATAACTATACATTTCTTGGCATTGAGCTTGAGCCCATGGCTCTGGCACCAAGCATCTGTTTCTGTAAGGCCCTTTTGTAGAGTATCCACATCATTTGGGGATTCAATAATGGCTCCCATTTTGCAGTCATCTGCGAACTTTGTTAGCCAGAGTCCCTTAGTGTTGGCCTGTACTTCAGAGAAGTAGATGCCAAACAAGAACGGTCCAAGGACTGAACCCTGAGGTACTCCACTTGTCAGTTGTCTGGAGCTGGATTTGGAGTCGGCTACTTTTACAGCGTGGGTTCTGTCAGTAAGCCAGTTAGCAACCCATTGGGTGATGTAGGGATTAATGCCCAGCTTAGTAAGTTTATCTATGATTCCAGAGTGGGGGATGGTGTCAAAGGCCTTGGCAAGGTCTAGATAAGCTGTGTGGACCATCTTACCCTTGTCCATGGCTCTGGAGACTGATTTCATGTTATCTTATTACATGGTCCCTTGTGGTACTGACAAGATTGCTATGGCAATGTCAAAGAGTTCCATCTTGCTACAGTACACTAGTGATGCAACAATTAATGGGTGCTTATACTCCACTCAGTCATCTTATTATATTATTATCCAAATTGCTCCTGCCCCACATGCATGCCTAGAAAACAACCACATCATCATCATCATCAACCTCCTTTTTCCCCTTTTTTCTGCATGGTGCAGGGGTGTTGTGTCAACTGTTACCATCTCTCTTGATTCAATGCCACTCTCCTACCTACTTTGATAGTCATACCTGACTGTCGCAGATCTTCTCTCACACAATCCATCCATCTTTTTGCTTAATGTCATTATTTCATCTTGCCTTTTTCCTGCTCTGTTCTCTTTCACCATTGGGAGCTACTTTGGCTTCTGCTCTGATGTCCTCATTTCTTCGTTTGTACCACAGTGTGTATTCTGTCACCCATCTCAGGCAGTTCATCTCCATCATGTCTAGCTTCCTCAACTGCTCTGCTTTTTCTGTCCAGGTTTCTGTTCCATACAGTATAAATGTATGGTACAGAAACTTGTTCTGCCTTTGCTGAGCAGGTTTCTGTACTATACAGTTGTACTGATCGTAACACTGTTTTATACACCTTACTTTTCAGCTTCTTTGCAGCAGCAGGGCTAGCCATCTGGTTATGTGAACCTTGGCTCTAGATGATTATCACTGTAGAAGATACACTCCAATCCCATTTGAAAAATGGGAAAGGGGGTTGTGGATGGATGGATGGATGGATGGATGGATGGATGGATGGATGGATGGATGGATGGATGGATGGATGGATGGACTTTCCAGCTTCTTTGGCATTCTTCTGTCATACACTACCCCTGACACTCTGTGCTATTTGGCTGAAATCCCCCAGAATTCTAGGTTTGACCTCCTCATTCAGACTGCCCTTCTCCTCAACCACCCCTCCCAAATACTTGAAACTGTTAATCAGTTCCACTATTTCATTCTAGTTCAATTCTTAGCTTTTTCCAAATTTCCCCATCTGCTGCCATTAGAACTGTCTTATCTGTATTCAATTTCATCCCATGTGCTTTGAGGTTGCATTCCATTCCCATATCCTTTGCTGAAGCTCTTGCTCAGAATCTGCCAATGATATCACATCATCTGCATGCAACAGGTTTGTTGATCTGTCCCCTCCAAACCGTTTGTTAATGTAGTTCCCCACCAGTATGAACATTAGTGAGCTTAGAGCTGAACCCTGAGGAAAACCTACTCCCACTAGCAAACCCTCTGTGAGATCAAACACTGTTCACACTTGAGTCAGTGGGTCCTTGGGCATAGCCTGAACTAATTCTACCAGTGTTTCTGGGACTTTTAACCATACCACGACTGTCTAAATCATCTTTCTTGGGAAATTGTCATATGTTTCTCCAAGTCTAGGAATGCCCATTTGGACTCGTTCCTCATCTCTAGCTTCTTTTCAATTATCTGTCTCACTGCAAATATCATATTGGTTGTGCTGCATCATGACCCGTATCTGAAATGCTCATCTCCCATCTTACCTTCTACTGTACTGTGTAACCATTTATCAATCACTGTCTCCAGAACTTTCATGCAATCGGACAGGAGTTTGATACCACTGTACTGCCCACATTTGAGGATCTACCCTTTCTTCTTGAACACTAGCACTAGTATGCTTATTATGCATTCATTGGTTATATGCCTTTCTATACTGCTATAAGTGCTCTCAAGAGCCATTTCACCCCCATTTCATCCGACATCTTGATCATATCTGCTTTGACCTCTTCTGAGTCTACTGCTCTCCCTGACTTCATTTTCTTAGTGTTGTTCTTACGTCCTCTAGGATAGGCTGTGTCTGAGGCAGTCCAGCTTCTTTGGGACATTCTTCATTCAGAAGCTGGTGGAGGTACTCTTGCCATCTGCCTTTGATGTCCTATGGACTGATGAACAGATTGTAGCTGGCATCCCTTATGAAAGGTGACTGACTATCTTCTTTATTTTTCTGTTTTTGCTTTGCAATATAATAGAGTTTCTTTGTGCCATCAACTGAGTCACTTTTCAGAAGCCGATAGAGTCCCTCTGATGCCCTGTTCACTACCATTGCAACTCATTTCTTAGTCTCCTTCTTAGCATGGTCCACCTTTTCTATCTCCCATGATTCCTGCACTTCTTCTTTCTTTTGATGATTTCCTGGACTTCTGCACTCCACTGCCAGCTTTCTTTATGCACCTTGTTTCCATACATAACTTAGCAGCATACCCGTTCAATAGTCCTCACACATGCTGTTTTGAGGTGCTGCCATTCTTCTTCACTTCCACCTATTTCCTCTTCCAAGAAAGCCACATACCTTTATTAACAGATGCTTAGAGAATGTTGTATCTACCCAGATTAAGACTGGATCAACTCAGTAGGTTGTATAACAAAAGGAAGACATCCAAGGCAAAAATTATGAGGTGAAATGCCCAACTACATAAAATGAATCCCTCATAACCTTAACAAGAAACTCAGAGTCTAGACTAGTAAAGTCCACTGAAGCCAAATTTGAGGTAAAATTACCCTTCTGGACCAAGGGCAATCACAAACCTATCTTCAGCTATGTCTATAACGTCAAAGGCAATACACAGCAATGTACCAAATTAATTGTAAATGGTGTCTCCTACATGGAGTCAAAAGATATGCAAGCCTCCTGGCCAACAAATTTAGCATCTTTTTTACCCCTCTCCCTATCAGATGTCCCTGAAGAACTACACACATCCGTAAATCCCCATACTATCACTAGAGAACAGGTACTCAATGCAATCTCAAGGTCAAGGACACAGCATTGATGGGTCCCACTAATATCCCAAGATGCCTCATTCATAGCATGAAACATGAACTGTTTGGACCACTAGGATTTGTGAATGCATGTAGGCAGTGATTTGGCATTTGACTATCATGTGTGTACTGTAGTGAAGACATCATTCTTATATTGCACAACTTATAAGCAGGGGTATGACATCTGGATCAAAACATGTCATTGTTCTGTTGCACTCTACTTTCATGAGACCAATCACTGAGAACAATTCCCTGCTTGATATATACCTAGCCAGGCATATGCAACAAATGGAGCATCTTCAGAGATTTCTCACAAAAAGAATACATGGTGTGGAAAACAAGACTGCCTCAAAGACTTGTTCTTATATTCAGTGTCCTAAAGGCTGCTGAAAGGCTATCTATGCCTGTCCTACAGGCCATTCTCCAATCCAGCCCTAATGGACCTGTTGCACATCCTTCAAAGAAATAACATCAAGGACACCTTATCCAGGACCTGCAACATAAATAGGACATGCTGGAGTGACAGGTATGTGTCTCAGAGGCTTCTCATTCTCTAGAACAGACTTACCATTGATGTGAAACAGAGTTCATCTCTACACGTATTCATGCAAAATTTGGATCAATGGATGTGAACTATAAATATAGTCATGCTCTGGCACCTATATCTCTATTAGAGAGATGAGGCTTGTAAATGATTGGTCACCCATGCCCAAGTATATATATATATATATATATATATATATATATATATATATATATATATACCCAAAAACTTTGAGAACTAGTACCTATCAAATTTTATTGGGAATCATGGCCAGGCTTAAAAAGTCCTCTTGGGTTGATAGCCTAGTATTCTACCACAATACTATTCTATTCAGCTATGATACTTTTAACATTTCAGATCTTTACTTTAGGGATGCACTTCAGAGCAAGAGGAAGCAGCACTGCTTATGTTATGAACACATTTTCATTTGGAGTTTACATTGAGGGATAGGATTATTGAGTTTATGGGGTTTAGAAGGAAGTATTTGAATCAAGTCCAAAACACTCTTGCATGAAAAGAGATTTCTCAGTGGGATAAATTTCTGCAAAAAGTAAGATGCCAGGAATGGGAAAGAGGTTGCTAAAAAGATTGTATAAACAGCTAGTTTTGGTCAGGGAGCTAATAAAGACTTAATCTGAGAAAGAGAGTTGCAGAAAATCAGAGTTATTTTGACTCCCACCTTCTGAAAGAATAATATAGTTTTACCTTCAGTATGTAATCTTATGACATAGATTTAGGAGTTTTTGTTCAAAATGCTTTCATGAGTAATTTTCTACTTCTAGTACACATGAGCATACTTCTTCCATATGCACCAAGCAATGCTGCTGATGTAACAATGGGACGAGGGGCAACTGAGTGCATATTTTGGGGTATTGTGTTAAGAGGATAGGTACAAAGCTCAGTTGTAATTTTTCTTGATTGATTTATGTATTGGTGGAATTATTTCTGAAAGTTCTTTTGTTGGTAACACAAGAAAGATCCCCCAGAAGAATCTTTGTATATATCTCTGACAGAGCTGGCAAGCTTAGAAACACTTTTTTTTGTCCCCTTACACCATTCTATTGGCTTGGCACCCCAAGTCCATGTCAGGTCTAGCAGCTAATCTCGTACACCCTTGGACTTAATCCAGTATTGATGGGGCTGGTCATGGATCTTAAGGGCATCCTGGGGGCTCAGCTGTCTTTTCATCTGCTTGGGGGAGTCTTTAGTATGCCCTATCCACTCCTCCCTCTCTCCCTTCCGCATGATGATTTGGTTATGTCTGTGGGGCAAGCATGCAGTGGGGACATTGCAGAGTATCACACCACATCAGTGTTAGAGTATGTTAAAGGGTTAAAAATGTCTTTCCATGAAAATAAGTAGAAAAGCAGAACAATAAAGTAGTTACTATGTATTCTTGGCATCCATACCATGTGACTATAACTGTTCCGTGACTGCAAATTGGAAAGAATTACTAACTGTAATATTAATGGTTCTATATTACATTAGCAAATCCTGGAAATATCGAACACCAAAAGACCGACACATAAAGCGCAAACTACGGTAACAGCGAATGTACAAAACCGCAAAACGTGAAATGTCGAAGTGTGATGGTTGGCCCGTCTGCAGTATAGCTCCATAAGGTAAGTGTGCGATAGTTATGGACCTTAGGGTTGGGGTGCAGGTTAAGGTAAGTGCATAGATAGTAATCAAAAAAAAAAAATGGAAGATCAGTGCAAAAAACAGCCAGTAAACAAACCAAAAGCACTGAGTAGAGGAAGAGTCAAGCACCAGGCAGCTGAGATATTAAACCAAGTTTATTGTAGGTCACAATATCCACAAGACGTATAGATAGTAATGTTTGTAAGGTTTAGTGTAGTGTTAGAAGCAGGGTTTGGTTTGTGTATGTATGTGTTTTATTTATTATGTTTGGGTATGTAGCATGTAGCACGCGATGGTGTTGGCCGACTATGACGGTTCGAGATTTGAAAATTCACTGTTTAGGGGGTTCGACGTATTTGCGGTTCGGGCTTTGTGTATCGGTGTTGTGGTGTTTGATGTTATCGGGATTCAATAACGTAATATAGACCCTTATTCATGAATGAATTTGATTTACAAAAAAAATTTCAAATAACAGATATGAACAATCTGCCATGGCTCATATTATGTATTAGTCTGCAATATCACATAACTAAACCCACTAAAACTTGTATGATTAATTATTACATTGACTCATTTAGGAAAATTGTTAATGCAAATATAGACTTAAAAATCTGGTTTGATCTTTTAACACCATTTATAGTCATCAAGAACTTTCCACATAAAATATTTAGAGAAATTATTAATTCCTGGGAACAGAAAGGATTTGTTTGTTGGCTCCAATGTATCAAAGAACTAAAAGTTTTAGATATGCTAGTAATACTAACAACATACAAAATTCCACAACAGGACTCGCTAACTTTATAGAGTATTCTATCATACTCACAAGATTTAAGTAAAATAATTAATAATTCTTCATTTAAAGAAATACCTAAATTTACAAAATGCATATATGAAATCATGTATAATGACTTTGACATGGGAAACAGTATTCCAAAGTTTTACAAAATATTGATAAACTATAAAACAACACCCAAAACCTCATATTGGAAACATATAAGAAAATGTCACTCAATACAGTTAACTGAAGATATTAAAATAAATATATTATTATCGATAAAATATACATCCTTCACACAATACTGGAAAGTTTTTAACTGGAAATGCTTGCACAGAGCATTCTTAACCCCAGACAGAATCAGCAAAATTAATTATTCCATTAAAGGAAGATGTTGGAGATGTGAGCAAGTACTCAATGCAAATTGGAACCACATTTTCTTTGATTGTGCTAAAATTAAGCCATTTTGGAATGGTATTAATAACTTTCTACAAGCTTTATTTAATGAATCATGTTATTTAACTAAAGCTCTTGTATTATTAAATGTGAATGAATGTCCTCATTTGAATAGGTCAAACATGTATCTAGTATGGACTATACTTGCAATTTCAAGGAAGTGTATAACAAGAAGATGGAATACAAACACAATACCAGCTTTGGAAGACTTCTACAGCCTACTGAAGACCACAGCATTATTACAAATTAAAATTAAAGAACTAAAAATGTATCCAAAGCCATTTATTAACAAACCTTGGGGAAAAATGTTATCTCTGATTCACACCATACAATGACTGATTAGACACTCTGATAACGGATTGGACATACTTACACAGTATTTGTACATATTAGATTTGTTATAGTGCCAGGCCAATGTAAATAGTGCACATAGTTAATTTAGATGATATTTATAAATATTATGGAGTTTATTCAATTATATTTGAAGATGAAACATTTTTTGAAAAAAAAAACATAAATACATTTCTATGACAAAAGGATCTCCTTGAGGTAGTATGAGTCTGACCCCACCTTTTCTGTCACCACAGATGAATACTTGGCCATAAGATCTCATCTTAGAAAAGTTTCAGTAATTATTTGGACCTGCTAAATACGTTTCTAAGCCATTTGTTAAATATGGCAAATACTTCAGAGGAAAGTGATGAGTTAACCTTAAAGAAGAGAACTTTGGTGCAATCCACAGCCCATGTGAAGAGACAGACTCACAGATTCCAGTTAAATATAACCAATTTTGATGCTGTAGCACACTGAAGGATGTCATATTTAGCAACAGTGGTGGGATGAGGGTCAACTATAGAAGGATTTGGTGAGGATGAGTTAATGATTCATTTCTTGTTTAACTCCCTTCAGCCATTTGGTTCCTCTGCATGTATCCCCAGCCACCCTGCCTTCTTTCATTTTGTTTATTAGTTCAAAATTTTCCCCACTTTTGAAAGCCACTCCCCTCCTGGACTTTGCTAATTCCAATAAGGTGCTTTGTTGTTCCTGTTATGCAGATTCAACTTCCTTTTTTTCAGATGTTCATATTAAATTATTTAGTCTTGCTTCATTAGTGTTCTTGTGCATATTTTATGCCACTTTTTGACATTCTCTATACAGCCATTAGTTTGTCAAAACTGTTGTGTAAAGTTGGTGTACAGAAATTCATGCAGTAGTCCAGCTATAGTCTTACTCACTGTCTATACAGAGAACAACTATCTTTCATATTTCTCTCTATAAATTCCAGTATTCCCAAAGCATTTGCATGCTGTTCTTCAGAATGACTACCCACTTTAAAGTATTGTAAAAAAAATAGGCCCTGTACGCTTTAGTTGTTGTCAAAAGGCATCCTCCAAATTATTTTTGCCTTGGATCATAGGTTAGTACTAAGCTAACTGGTAAACACCTTAACCATGAGGCCACCTGATAATTTTACTCGCACTTCTTTATATGAAAGGTAAGCAGAAACACATTCTTCTAACAATTAAAATATAAAACATTCACTGGTGTTCCTGTTATCACTGAAGCTTTTTCACTGATAACAAATATCTTGTAATGGTAGAGCAGAAACTAAAGCACTGGATAGGCAGCCAGATTGCAATGGATTAACTATTTATATACAACTGCAAAATATATCTCTGATCCTGTAACTCTGGTGCTAGTGTTTAATTTGTGCCTACTAGTATGGATGCTTAAGTGTTTTTCCAATTTTCTAAGCAGTAATCCAAGAATATTTAAATTCTTCCTGGAGGAGAATGAATAATGGTGCTATTCCACATAGTTAATGCAGTGATATCAGACTATTTCTCTTCCTGTTAACTGTGAGACTTCTGAGACTCATAACAAGAAAAGTCTTTTTATTGTCAGACATGCGGTCTCTCGGTACTGTTGAGAAACATGTGCATGTTCCAGTTTTGACTGAAGACTTCCTGTTAGACAATCTTGTCTTTATGACTGTGGGTGCAATGTTTTTATATGTACCAGATAGAAGAAACAGTATAATGCACTTAATAACCATTTGCAAACAACTGCACAATGACTACAAAAATGTACATATAGATACATATATAATCTGTAAATAACTTAGTACTGTAACATTCATTGTAGAGTGCACTTATTCGTTTATTGTATTCATTGTAGTTCTCACTACACACATTTAAACTTGACAAAATGTCAGCATGATGTAATACTTTAAGATGTAGTAGGCCATGTTATGTTTTGCATCTCTGTTTTCTGGGCTGAAGATTACTGTTACTGTTAAGCAGTGATGTCTCCTGCTCCAAGAACATTTAATTTTTAACAGTTCAATAACTGATGACTATTATTTGTTACGGGTTCTCCTAGGACAGCAGCTTGTTTATCTGTTAATTGATTCCAGCCGCTGCAAGACAACAGCCAGTTTTTGTCTTTGAGGTTCTGACAAAGCTAACACTCCCTCCCATCTTCTACTTCTTTTTCGCCTATATTACACAATATAGCATAGTGAATGCACTGCTTTGCCAAAAGAAAAGGGCTATTGAAAGAGACCAGACTGACTGTTCAGACACTTTGTTCTTTGTGTAGTCCACAGGGTTTCTGTGACTACATATGATATGGATTTGTAGCTCTATCAGCTTCAGCACAAACACTGTAAACAAGTGATGGAACACAGAACATTGCACTTTGTCTCATATTACTCGAACAGAATCATGACCCTGGTGGGATCTGTGCTTTGTAGCACGGAATTGCCATTGACGTCTTGTTTATTAATGCTAATACAGTAGTTACATGCAATCCTTTTTCTTAATTTATACTTTGTCCAAACTTTTTATAATGCATATCCATGACATGACACCAGCAAAGCAAAGTACTCTTAACAGAAGTCTCTGTCCACCTTTCCTCCATGCAAGATAAGGTTATTCCTATATCGCTAATATAAATGAAGTAAAAGAAAGCAATCAGAAGATTATATATTTAAAAACTCTGTAATTATTATGGAAATGGCTTAATATAACAAAACTCCTGTTTATAATAGTAGAATTGTGGCAGTAAGGATTAATAGTGCTACTACTCTTTCTGTAATAGTGCAAGAAAGACTCAGCCATGCTAAAAGTCTTTACTGTGTAGCACCAGTATACATTCATTTCTTCGAAACGCATTTGTACAGTCGTACGTTTGTATGACTTTAAATGCCGAAAAACAAAATTCTGAACATAACATGATTTTGAAAATGGAAATCTGGTAAACCAGATTCAACCATTTTTGAAATTGAAACATCTACATACAGCGTTATGCAGGGGGTCAAGCCCCCCTGCACCCCCCACACCCCCCTACTTTAATATACAAACTCCAAGATCGCACTACAGTGAAGGAAAGGGTTCATTTCCCGATCCCCGCTATAGTGCGATCTGCACCCAAAATGCCATCTTCGAATGAGCGAATGCCAATGTGCATTCTCTCATTGGAAGTAGCACAATTTCTTTTCAGCATTTGAGAGATCTGGAGGTTGTACTTTCACACTTTGACAAATCGTACAACCTCCTTATGAAAAAAATAATGTATGCCGTAGCATCTTAAACCTCCTGTAATGGAGGCCCATGGGATATATGCAAATAACCCCTTAGGGACATACCAGTGTTTCAGCTACATAGCTTCTGAATAGCCATGACTTTATAGTTTTTACTTTTGTTGACCTGGGTAATCCAAGTGGGCTATAATATCCCCTTTTCAATGGAGGTCCAGAAAGAAAAGCTCCAATATCAAAATAGTAGCTTTGCACAACATAGAATATGTAATGCTTAAAGTTACACTATGGACATACAAAAACTGAAAGGCAGTTATACTACAGTACATCTACAATTAGTAAAATAGAAGGCAAGAATTCATAAATGCCTGCTGCATACGCAAAGTGCTTTTTCACAATGACCAGGGACAAGCAGGGTGCATGTATGTGATTCAGAAATTGTTCTAACATGATATTGCCAGCTGGAAAACAAGGCAGAGCCAATGTATATGTTAATTACCATATAATAAACTGTGCTGTATGCAAACAATGTCAAAAATCATGGTAAAGCAATTTAGAAAATATAAATTACATGTGTCTGCATTGTGTTTGCATTAACAATGAACATGGCCATATACTCATGTTCCTGCAGAGAAAAACACAAAAGTATGTTGGGGCTGCTGAAGCCATTGTAAACCTATATGTGCAAGAAGCTCTCACAGAAGTTGCCCCCAAAGGTGTAGGGTCTTCCAACCACACTCAGCATATCATGCCCTTGATGACACTAATATTATACACCACTACAGAGTGGACAGGGACACCATACAACAAGTAGTGGACATGAGTCAGATTCTTCTGCAGCCTTGTGAGAATTGTGGAGTACCCATCTGAGTAGAAACTAAAACATGTGTGGCTTTACTTATATTAGCTACAGGGACCTTTCAGCAATCCAATGAAGACACAGTGGACGTATCGCAGGCATCCACCACTAAATTACTACACCAGTTCCTCGATGTCATGCTGCAGCATGTGAGGGAATAAATGTGGTTCACATGTACCCCAAAAGAGTGAGCAAACACCATAAAGGGCTTCTATACCATAGTCAATTTCCCAGAGGTGTTGGGAGCCATAGACTATACCCACATTGAAATAAAGGCCCCAGTGGGTGAGCAGGAAATATTGTACCACAAAGGGTATCACTCCATCATGCCATTTGGTCTGTAATGCACAGAGTATCATCTACTATGTGGACACATGTCACCCAGGCAGCCTCCATGACTCACACATATGGCACACCTGTGAACTGTACAACAAGTTTGTGAGGGGTGACTTCTCACAGGGTAAACTACTGGGAGATGCCAGATATATCCTAGAACCTTGACTCATAACCTCAGTGAGAAACCCACATAGCCAAACAGAGTAAGGTTAAAACTATGCCTATTTGCTAGCCAGAAACATCACAGAGTGGGTGTTTGGGCTGCTGAAATCACACTTCTGCTGCCTAGATACATCTGGCAGTGCCCAGCAATATGACATTGCCACCTGAGGCAAAATACTCACGGTGTGTGTTACGTTACATAATATAATACTTAGAAAACTGTTACAGCAGGGTGGCCTGGTGCAGGAGCCACAGTTCCCAACACCATAGGCAAAAGCAGCTGAGGCAGAAGTGAGAGGAGGAGCCTGAGGCAGAGGAGGACCATGCCAGCTGCAGGTGAGCACAATATGCAGTTGCACTAAGAGGCAGTGTACTGCACATAGATTTAATACATCAATATAACAGAGGTAACTAGATACAGACAGTAAAAGTGATGCATTACAAAACACTATGACATGCATATCCATGCATAGTCTGGCCACTCTGCACATCAGAAATAGACAGCCCAAATCAGAATTTTGGAAATACAGGGCAATCTTATCATAAATGTCAACAGGTTTCAGAGGAACATATGCTACAGAAGTGCAATTCAGCTAAGGAGAAGCATAAGTGACAGAGATGTATAGCACACACAACAGACTGTGCTGGCCTATGCACAGGATAGGACCCCATCATACTGATATTATCTATAGAACCCTCTCTGGGCACAATGCATATACTAACAAATTCTCAACTAATTACAATCTCAGAATCACAGCAGTTGTGCAATGAATAAAACATGTAAATATTGTGTTGAACTCTATATGAAGCTGTGCATATGCCTTAGCCCCGTTGGAGAAGACCACATACATCAAAATGGCATTGACAAATACTTTTATATTGTCCAATGTGAATAAGACTGTGACAGTCCAACTTGCAGGTGTCTGTAAGGTGTCAGCAGAGAGGCAGCCATGTGCTCAATGATTATTGTGGCATTGATGTTCCACAGTGTATACCTCACATGCAGCCAGAAATGGTCAATCCAGCCCTAACCATAGAAATAACTACAGAAAGATTTAGTCAGTATTATCTATAATAGTCTTTGTAGGGAAAACAAAGACTGAGGATTTCCTTATTACATGCTGACAGCACATGTGTTACAGATGGCTAATTTTGTGAGTTATATTTATTGTGCTGCAGGATTTGATTCCTATAGCCCTCATTTGCCCACTTAAGGGAATTTTCTTAAGTTTTGTGCAAGTCACTTAACCAGACATTGTTCTTGGATCACCTCTGATCTATCTAGTGGGCCTACCTGGTTAACAAATGGGTTTGTTATTAGTACAGTGCCACTGGAATCATATCACGTACACGACTGCAATCTTCCTAATATTACCCCATCTGTGCTACTGTCTGCGTCCTTCCCTTCACCCTCCTGTCATGAAAAAGGCTCACTGAAAGCTGGAAATACAGGCACACAGAATTGTACTTAAAGAAAATTCCCTTAAATCCTTTTAAAATCACTGCTCATAGATTTAAAATCAAATATTTTTATTTATAAATAAAATGATGAGCACTTTCATCTTTTTTATATAAAAGACTTCATCAGACAATCAGATTACACTCATTCTTAAAAAGTATTTTAAATGAATAAAACTCACAATATAACCAGGTGATTTTCCAAGCCTCCCAAAAAGCTCCATCCAGTTCATGAAACACTTTTATATCATACCAGTTTACAAAATGGAAATAAAATGCAAAGCACACACAAGTGAGGCTAGCTCAATTGTCAAATCATCTACCCCTCAAGCAAACTCTCATATGAGGCTGGATAACCAGGCTCCAGATGCCCCACCATGGCACCCAGCCCAGTGTTAACCCATAAAAATAGTTTTTACAATTATAAATTCAAAGTTAACATTGAGTGTTGTTCCTCAGTAAAACCAACTTAAAAACATTTACTATCTCTGTTGAGCCCTTAGTTTTAATAAACAAGCTATTGATACATTTTCATTTAAACCTGGCTGGAGATCAGCAATCAAATAAAGTTGCCAATAAATGTCATACTTTTCAAGGGTTAAAGTCCAAGGTCCCCCTTTTTCATTCACTGCAATTTGTTCAAGTATGATGAATTTAAAACAGTGGGTAGGGTTTCGCTGTACATGTTTAAACAGTGTGACTGTATTTTTCTGTATTTTAATATCATAAATATGTTCATAGACTCTCCCTGAGTTTTCTCTCTTTCCTACCAATAGTGATGTCATTAGTGGAAATAAGACAATTCTTTTTAACAAAAAAAGGGATGAACATACCCAAGGCAATTATTAACACCAACAACCCTGGAATGTTCAAGTGTGGGAATTGCTCTCAGTGTCAGCATATTCTTGTTAAGAAGAATTGCCTTATTTCCACTCATGAAATCACAGTCTGAGGGCATTTCAATGGCAACACAAAATGTGTGGTATACTGTGCACTTTGTTCAGCATGCACTCACTCAAGGCACTCCTTAAAATGGAGAACATTGACATCTGTGCAGTGACAGAGACCTGGTTCAAAGCTCCAGAGAGCACCCCTGCATTACCAGGCTTCAATTCATACCACACCTTTCGGCCACCTAACCCAGAAAGAAGCAATAAAGGCGGAGGTGTGTCCATATTCATTAAGGATATCCACACCTCCAGGCTAGCTGCACGGCATAATGCATCCGAGATTATCCAAGTGCAACTAACTCTGGGCAAGACCGCAATCCAAATTGTAGCTTGCTACAGACCCCCCACCATGCCCCAGGATTCACAATCCTCATTTTTTCATACACTGGAAAGTATTAGGGTACAACCCAACACCCTAATAATGGGTGATTTCAACTACCCCACCATTAACTGGAAAAACTACTCATGTACCAACTCTTTTGCTCAACGTTTTCTAGAATTCATAAATTCCAACGCCTTGGATCAACTTATTCACACCCCCACCAAGGGCAGCAATATCCTAGACCTGGTCATCACCAACATGGGAAACCAGTGTTCCACACCACAGGTCAATTCCTCGTTGGTCAGATCCGACCACAAGCTAATCAGCCTAGACATCCACATCCCACCCCCAGACCCAATTAGGGAAACCATCATAAAAAACTTCTCAAAAGCCAACTTCACACTTCTTAAGACAGAAGTGGCAAACTTCATGACAACCATGCAGATGGACAATAGAGGTATGACTGCCGAATCCTACACAACTGCACTTTATAAGCACTTACACGAGTGCATGGATCATGCTATCCCTAATAGAACCAAGATGTTATCCTCCAAAAAAAGGAAGCCAATCTGGTGGTCCTCTGCCATAAACAAACTCTACAACAGAAGAAAGAAACTGTTGCAAAAAAGAGTAAAATCCCATGACTGGAGGAACTCCCTGGCCAACTTCAATAAGAAGCTGAGATCCCTCATAAAATCCTCCAAAGCTAGTTACGAAAACAAAATTGCCACTGACTCTAAAGACAACCACAAAGCATTCTATAGCTATGTCAAGAATCTAAATGGGAACACTCAGATCTGCTCTGAGTTACTGCATAATGGCACTAAATATACAGAACCAACTGATATTGCCAACATCCTAGCAGATAGGTTCAGTTCTAACTTTACCCCCCTCTCACCCCCTAGAGGGCCCATCTCTATATCGGAAGAATGCAAAGTTCCTATAATCATGGCTGCACAGGTAAAGAACAAACTCTCCAAAGCCAAGAACACAGCATCCATGGGACCTGACAATATCCCAGGCTGCGTTCTACATGAACTACAGAATGAACTGGCACCCTACCTAAGTACCATGTTCAATCATAGCCTCACCTCAGGCTTTGTACCCACTGAATGGCACACCGCGACAGTTATCCCACTCCACAAAGGGGGAGCCACAACAGACCCTGGGAACTACCGCCCCATTAGCCTGATGAGCCTGGTCTGCAAGGCCATGGAACATATCATCATGGAACTCATAAACAAAGACATTGGTAATCTCCAAACTCTGGACCCTACTCAGTTTGGATTTGTAAAAGGCAGATCATGTCTCCTAAACCTGATTGACTTCTTTGAAGCAGTCACCAAAGTCATAGATGATGGTAAAATGGTTCACACAGCTTACCTAGATCTCGCCAAGGCTTTCGACACCATCCCCCACTCTGGAATTATAGATAAGCTCACTAAACTAGGTATAAATCCCTATGTCATAAGATGGGTTGCCAAATGGCTCATGGTCAGAACCCACACTGTGAAAGTAGCGGATTCCAAATCCGACATCAGACCAGTGACAAGTGGAGTACCACAGGGTTCAGTCCTGGTTCCTCTCCTGTTTGGTATCTACTTCTCTGAAGTGCAGGCCAACACAGAAGGTCTTTAGCTAACAAAGTTTGCAGATGACTTCAAACTAGGAGCCATAATCGAAACTCCTAATTATGTGGACAAACTACAAAAGGGCCTCACCGAGACAGATACCTGGTGTCAAAGCCATGGCCTGAAGCTCAATGTCAAAAAGTGTATTGTCATCCCCTTTGGTAAAATCTCTGTACCTATGAACTACCACATAGCTGGTAGTCTACTTAATGCCGAAAATGTGATGAGACCTTGGCACACAGGTGGACAGTAGTCTCTCCTGTGATAATCACATCTCCACAGTGGTCAGGAAATCCTTCTACGTGGCTCATCTCATCACAAAAGGATTCTCATCCAGAAAAAAGAGGTCATTGTTCCCCTCTACTCATCACTCATTAGACCCATTATAGAGTACAACGCCCCTTTTGGTATGTACCTCACAAGACATCTACAACAACTGGAAAGACCACAGAAATACCTCACAAAGAGGATTACTGGCCTCAAACAGATGCCCTATGCAGACCGTCTCAAAAAACTACAGCTTTACTCCATCACATATCGCCTACTCAGTGGCGATCTCTGCCTAACATACAAAGCTATGTCAAACCCAGAGCTGTTGGACATGCTCCACTTAAAGAAATCCCAATCCCTCCGAGCTACACGCTCTAGGGACCTTAACCTTGTCACCACAATAAACAGAACATGCTGGAGGGATAGATTCCTGTCCCAGAGACTTCCCATACTCTGGAACAGACTACCTATCTATGTCAAACAGAGCTCCTCATTAGCACTCTTCAAGAAAAATCTTGATGATTGGATGGGAAATGGTAAATTCACCCCGGGGATCACTTCTGTGGCTCTGCTCGACAGGGGCATAGGAAAATAATTTTCTTGGGTGGCGAAAGCCAGGGTACATTTTTTGGCTAGGCTTGTATGGGCCCTAGGGCCGATAGCCTAGTACCTACCTATGAACCTATGAACCTAAGTACATGCTTTTACATTGTTTCCTTCCTCCTTCTTCACCTCTCTGTCATACCCTCCCATTTCCAACATAAAATCTGAGCAAAATATATACAAATACAAGATACAAATGACCACAAATGGGTTATACAACCATTTTTTTCTTATTTATCTTAATTTTTCTTATTTTATTAAAGTATCCATTGTGTGACACTTGCCATTGACCAGCATTGCTAGTCATTGCTGGGGAGAAGGCAATGACAATTCTCATTCTATAGAACTGAAGTAAATTCCTATGCATGCTCTTAGACTTTGCCATTGGTCACACATCATAACTTGATACAATTATGCATCAGTAAACAAGTCTGACAGAATGAAAAACGTCAATTGGCTCTGTTATTTTTTTATTTATTTATTTATTATTTATTATATGCTTTAATGACTCAGCAAATAAATGATAGGAGGAGTCAGTTTGAGTGCACTCAGTACAGTCTTGTATGTCACTGAGGGTAAGATTGTTTCACATTTTTTTCTTGTCATTCTAAAATTGTTTGCCCTTGAACAGGTTAACTTTGCAGACTGATATCAATGGTTACAATATTAATTAACATCATTTTAATTTATGCCTTGATATCAGTCAGCAAACTTTATACATTGAAATGCTATTTCTCAATAAGGAACAAATGCACAGTCTTACTGGCAACACTGGATACTCCACTGATATGAAGGATATCATTCAGAGATGCAGGGTTTGCACTCCAGTGTGTTGCATATGCCCCTGTCAGCCATTGCCATCCTCCTCAATTTGTATGTCTTTTTAACTTTCAATACGGAGATTCCTTTTATCTGTGATTTGTCAGACACAGGACAAATAAAAGTTCCTATGAGTCTTCACCTGATACAACATTGATCTGGAGTATATAATTTACTCCTTTGTAGCTTTTATTCCCTTACTGTGGACTTTGCATTCCTCTTAGACACATATGTATTGTCCCTACCATGACAACTTAACTGAAGTAACACAGTTACCATGTCACACAAATGGACAGCAATGTTTGAACACACAAACATATTAGTCTTTCCACATTTACTGTTGCGTAACACTTGGCATCAAGCAGCACCATAAGTTCTGTTTTGGAAACGGTAAGTGACAGTTGATGTCATATGGAAAAAACAGAAGAAAAATCCTTCCACCACACCAGCGACATGCTGACCGTTTCAAGAATGAACCTAGCTTTGAAGCACAGCAGAAAGCAACATCAATATAACCATGAGTAGGCAGCTATTACTTTAACTGTAAGAGCTCCCTTATTTCAATCTACTCCTGATGTGATGTTCAAATTGTCAGTCAAGTATGTTATGACCCATTGAGTATTTCTCTCTAACATTGCTCATACTCCATCCATATGTCTGACAAATGGTATACAACTAGTGAAAGGATTTGATGTGAGAAATTCCACTTGGTTGTGACACTTTTACAGGTTGAGGGTTTTGATCTCCCAGGTGTTATACTATCTTTTAACCAAGGCCATATTAATTCACACACCCTGTTAACGGTATCCCCTGAAATGTTTGCTTTTAACAAATATGGTATATTTTCTTCTGTGATGTCAGCAGTTAGTCCACAATTGAAGAGAAAGTGAATTAGGCAAGCAGAATTTCAAATTCAGCATGGTGTAAATTCTATCAGTATTTAAAAAGCCATTGGTGACATGCAAGAAATGGTTAGTCAACAGATGTGAGGAGAGAAATTCTACTGGTATTTGACTGGTGGAAGGTTTAGATTCTATAAGTGCCATATTCCCTTTTAAATATTCCAAATGTATTATTTTCTTTTTGTTTGCTTCATTGCAATGATTAGTAGACAACAGGTTTACTATTCAAAGTTGAAGAATGGTTAGTATCAGTTCACATTCTGTGGCAAAAGCTGTTGAAAATGCCCTTGGTCTCATTAATAACCTTCATGCAAATGAGCTTAGCCTCGATTCATGAAAGAAAGCAATACTGATATACTGCTGAGTACACATTCAAGTATAACAACTTCCATGGCTCAATGTACACTTGATGTGATAAAATTGTCACTAAGGAATGTTCAGGCTTGTGCTCCTCCGATTACTGGTGTCTGTATCACAACACTCATTGGTCAGTCTTCCATAATGTTGTCATACTCCCTTCAAATGCATGCTTTCTGAGGACTGGCAGTTCTATGGTGCCAGTAGGTAGCACACAAGTCAATATAATGTATGTTAGGCAGGCAGAGGTTCGAATCCAATCTAGTGAATGTTGTATCAATGTGTAAAACAATTGTTGACATGCAATGCTGACTTAGTGAGCAGATGTGTTGTGATAAATTCTACTTGTATGTGACACTTTCACAAGTGCAGGGTTTTGATCCCCTTAAGTATTTTTTCTCACTCTAAACCTTGGCTGTATTCATTCACAAACACTGTTAATGACATTCAAATACGTTCTTTCAGACAAGTTGCATATAACTTGTTTTGTGGTGCCATTGCTTGCTGCACAAAGTCAAAAGACAGTGAGGGAACCAGACAGGGATTCAAAGCTATGATTATTTTATTAATGGAATGATGACAGCCATCATTATCATATAATAATAATGCTATATAATTCCAAAATGTGGTAATGTCATATGTTCATCTGCCAGATTCCGTACCTCACTATAATTATTCAGTGATTTGTACAGCTGATGTTGGCTTTCAATCCCAAACTTTTTATGTCATTTTCAACATTTATTTTACAGCCTGCAGCATTATTTAAACTTTCATATCTATGTGTAGTCACACATCTTGAGAACATCAATTTATGTGGTTTATCTTACTCATACCTATGAATTTGCAATATCAACATGAAAGGTAAGGGGTTCAGACCCAGGTTTGTGCATTTTGTTTCCCCTAATGCCACTTGCTAATAGCACAGTGGCAGAGCAGATAGCATTGTTGCCTCACAGGGAGAGATTCTCAGCTGGGGTGCCTTCTGTGTGGGGTCTGCATGTCCTTCCCCTGTGTTCATGTGGGTTTCCTTCAGGTGCTCCAGTTTTCTCCCACATTCCAAAGACATGCAGTAGGTGAACTGCACGCTCTAAACTGGCCAGAGTTGTGAATGTGTGGTGTTGAAGAACTACTGCAGCAGGGCTAGCCACCTGGCATTGTAAACCTTGATTTTAGATGAGAGTCACTGTTGAAGCGACACCCTGACGTCATGAGGAAAAAAGGGGTTGTGGATGGATGGATGCATGATATCACTTATTCGATGATTGTCACTGTTGAAGTGACACCCTGACCCCATGAGGAAAAAAGGGGTTGTGGATGGATGGATGCATGATATCACATATCCTGTTCCCTGAAATGCATTTTGCAGCTACTTTTTTCAAGACTACTCATTTAGCATGCCATGCTAGTACTCAGTCCTGGTGAATATATCCATGAACAAAGGCAGAACTTCAACACATGCATTTTGTTTACCCTGATATCACCCATTCTTTTCTCCTGAAACATATTTTGCAGCCATTTCTGCCATGATTGCTCTGTTAGCTGCCTTGATAGTAGTACATATCCTTGGACAGAGATAGGATTTCAAACATGAGTACATGCACTTTGTTTATCCTGGTATCAGATATCCCATTCCTTACACTTGTTATTCTAATAAGCTTTGCTCCCATTGCTTCTGTGATATGCCCTGATACTACAGTAGTCTGAGCCTATCATCGACACAGGCAGGGGTTTAATCTGTTCCATGGGTGCTTCTTTTTTGTGCTGTAATCTGTTACATTCCCCTTACTGGAAGCTATCCTGTCATGATTATGTACATTATAAGGGGGACATTGACATTGCCTCACATGATTCATTTATCTGGATTCTTCTGTCAGTTTGAGTGGTGTAGTTGAAGGATATGTGGTCTTAATGGCTATAATGACTTATTTCATTGAGCTGTATCTTTATGCATGAATGTGTAATCTGTTGTAGGGGACTAACAACATGAATGCTTCACTGGCTACTGTTTTAAAGCTTGTGGTTTTATGGCACATTGCAGTGTGGGAGCTCTGGGTTCATTACCCTTGATGTCTCTTACTTTTTTATTGCAGTCTACCTACATATTTGATACATTTCACAGGTATATGTTTTTATGACATGGACATACTGGTATGTGGAATGAATTGCTGTACTAACACATCTCAGGAAAAACATATTTTTAATTACCTTCACAGCATAAAGGTGCATATCTGGGTCTATGTTATATATTCAAACGCCCAAAATGTTGAATACCATATGGTCGAGACCATATGGTCGACATTTAGAAGTTCGAATATATAATAAAAAAAGAAAAAGAAAAACACACCTTAATAGTGCGAGCAGGGGGGCAAGCACCCATACACCCCCACACCCTCCCCTACTTAAATATACCAACTCCAAGACCGCACTTCAGTGCAGAAAAGGGAAATTCTCCCATTCTGCACCATACGGCACCATTAAAAGTCAATCTTCAAACACTTGCAATGTCAATCATATGGTCTCAACCATATGACGTTCGACATTTCCAGCGTTCGAAGATTTGACATAGACCTGCATAGCTAATGCTCTGTTGTTGTTAGATAAGGTGCATGTTGTTGCAATACATTACTGTATTACTTATACTAACCACATTTCCTATGTATACATCAAAATGTATTGAAATGGCCTACTTGCCTTACATATTTTTATAAACAAAAAATGGCATTGAACCAAGGAGCACTCAAAATGTTAGTTTATTCCTGATAAAAGTAAATGCTTTTGTACAGGATAATACCTGCGCTTCTTCAGACAAAAGTAGAAACAATGCATAAAAGTAATTTAAATACATCCTCCCAGTATGCATCCCTAATTAAATTACATCACATGGTTGATTAAATAATTAGTATCTAAAAATGCAATTAAATACTATATGTATAGAAATGACCCAGTGAAATATAAGAAAAACTGTGATATGTGTATATATTATACAGTATAAACTTGTTATAACATGATATAAATGAATGCATAAATATATAAAATAAATATACTGGGGTATATATGTATATATAAATATGTTGCCGTTTAAAATCACGACCAATATGTAACAATGTATAAAAAATGTATAATAATGTATGAGAATATATAAAAATGTATAGAAATATTGCTGCTAAATGAATGTATAATTGATCCCATCTGCAAAATACTTGAATTATAATAGTAAAAAGTCTAGTTATGTAATACTTCAATATGAAACTTTATCTTAAAAATATATACAATGACATAAAAATTCTCTTATCTGATAAGACTCTTTAGTTTAAATATACATGATATAGAGCACATTTTATTAATGCTAGGGTATCTAAATGCATCACATCTGAGCTGCCACAATAGTTCACATCTCTCCAATTGTAAGGAGGTTGGGCCACCCCTAATACTGTTGGTAACTTGGTCAATTACCCTGAACTCAAAAATATGTTCTGGGAAACTGATTATATGCTTTGCCAGGGGAATTATATACAAAAGTGGCTTAAATCTAAAATCCATTCTGGAGATAAAGAAAACCAATAACACTAGAATGAAAGGAATGTTTAAATGTGAATCATGCCCCGATTGCAAACATGTTAGCACGGGCCTCTCCTTCACAGTCAGGGATATGAGATTTTCCTGTACGGGTAGATTCAATTGTAACACTAGAAGTATCATCTACCTGGCTAAGTGTAAAACGTGCCCTGTTTTTATATAGGAAAATCAGATAAGAGGCTTAGAGACAGGGTGTATGAACACATATATGCAATTAAGAACAAAAAAGTTGAGAATACCCTGGCCAAGCATATAATCAATTTCCCAGATAGCTTTAACAGGGGGAGAGCAGTCTTAAAGGGCTGTGTCACCCATGGTAGTGTGTGTGACATACCCTCACTGGCGTATGTGTGACATACCCTCACTGGTGTACCTATTATACTCTGATCTCTGGTCAGCACAGGGCATATACAGAGGGATTAGAGACTTAGCGAAATGCATATCCCTAACAGATTCCTTGATGACAGCACCATGATTGTCTGTCACCCGTTGGAACAAATGAACTTGTAGATGATCTCTTCTGATGGCAAATGAAAGGATCAGTATGATGTGGGGAGGAGGGGAAGATGGTTGACAGGCACTGGGGCAATCATCATCATCATCATCCCCCTTTTTTCCATTTTTTCTACATGGGGTCAGGGTATCGTGTTAACTGTCACCAACTCTCTTGATTCTGTGCCACACTCCTGCCTTCTCCAACACTCATGCCTGAGTGTCACAGATCTTCTTTCACACAAGCTACCCACCTCATTGCTGGACATCCTTGCTTCTTCTTACCTTCTTCCTGTCTGTCCCAAATCATCCTCACCAGTTTGTCTTCTGCTTGTCTACACATGTGGCCAAACAACCGTAATCTGTTCTTGTTGAGCTTTTCTGCAGTTGGAGCTACTTTGGCTTCTGTTGTTATGTCCTCATTTCTTCATCTGTCCCACAGTGTGCTTCCTACCACCTTTCTCAGGCACTTCATTTCCATCATCTCTAACTTCTTCAACTGTTCTGCCTTTACTGCCCAGGTTTCTGTACCATACAGTAGTACTGGTCACACCACTGTCTTGTACACCTTGCTTTTCAGCTTCTGTGGTGTTCTTCTGTCATAGACTACACCTGATACTCTATGCCAGTTGGCTGCAGCCCCTCTGATTCTAGTTTTGACCTCTTCATTCAGACTACCCTTCTCCTCAACCACCCCTCTCAGACACTTGAAGCTGTTTACCTGTTCCTCTCTCTTCCCTTCTATCTCTATTCTCAGCTTCTTCTGATTTCCCCAATTTGCTGCCATTACCACTGTCTTATCTGTGCTTAGATTCATCCCATGTGCCTTCAGATTTGCATTCCATTCTCCTATCCTTTGCTGAAGTTCTAGCTCAGAGTCTGCCTGTACTGCCACATTGTTTGCATACAGCAGCTTTGTTAATCCATCCCATCCAACCTGTTTGCTAATGTAGTCCATCACCAGTATGAACAGCAGTGGGTTCAGAGCTGAACCCTGATATAAACCCACTCCCACTGGGAACCCCTCTGTGAGGCCGAACACTGTTCATACTTGAGTCACTGGGTCCTTGTACATAGCCTGCACTAATTCTACCAATGTTTCTGGGACTTCAAATCAGTACTGCCCAGATTAGCTTTCTTGGGACCTTTTCATATGCTTTCTCCAAGTCTAGAAATGCCCAGTTTGACTCTGTCCTCATTTCTTGCTTCTTCTCACGTATCTGTTTTAATGAAAATATTGGGTCAATTGTGCTGCCATGAAATCAAACAACCCCTGCACGAACGGCATGTGCACGGCCAAATACCAAAGTCAATCCCAAAAGTAAAGGCCAGCACCCGACTCCTGTAGCATAGGCAATACTAATTTATTCCAAAATAGAACAGCAAAAAGGTATCACAGTACACCAACATGGTTGTACCGGTTTTGGCAAAGCCTTCCTCAGCAACCAAACATGATGCAAAAATAAACAAACCTATCATGCTGTCTTCTTACTTATATATAAGTTCGTATTGAATGCAAGGAGCGCCCTCTAGTGCATGTACTAATAATACACAATTTACTATCCACATAAAAATGTAATTATATATAAAGAACACAATATGAATCTGGGTGCTTCAAAAATGATCATTCAGACCCGGAGGGAAAAGGGCCCCCAATTTAATGATCCGCATTTTTTCTTTGTTTGTGAGAATTTCATGTAAAACATGAGATGGTTTATTCCTAACTTTAATATGATCAATAACCATGAAACAAAAGATGCCCATAGGGTGTATAGAAATGCGTTATACAAAGAACTGGAACCCTTTTTATTCTTAATATCACTAAGATGTTCCCCTATCCTAATCTTAAAAGGATGGGAAGTTTGTCCAACATAAAATGCTCGACAATTGCACTGGGCCAAATAAATCACCCAAGAAGTGCTACAATTGGCAAAACATAAAACATTATAAACTTGTGGGCAATTGTGTGAAGAAAAGGTCTGACATTTTAACACCCTAGGGCAATAGGTACAATGACCACATGGGTAACAACCCTATATTGATCGACCAAATAAATTGATTTGAGTGATTAAACATGCATCCTTTTCAGGAATTCTCTTATAGTGACTAAAATGGGATCCCAAAGACCGCCCTTTATGAAATGAATAATGACACTGATCCACTATATAACTATTAAGGACTTCATCCGATTTTAATAGGTGCCAATGATTCCGAATGATATTCATGAAACCAACCGTATTTCTCCCATAAGTTGTTACCAATCTAAGCAAATCTTGATTATCAGAATCCCAAACTCGATAAGATAATAACTCAGTTCTATCCTGCTGGTTCGCAAAACGACTAGCCCTTGTGATGTCACCCCCTTGATAGCCCCTACTCTTAAACCTGGATACCAGATCCCTTCTGTAATGGTCGTATGTGGCACTGCTGAAACAAATCCTTTTAACATGAAGGAATTGAGACTTTGGGATATTCTTGATGACATGCTGGAGGTGGAAACTGCTAGTATGTAATAGGGTATTGAACTGAGGAAATTTTCTGAATATCTCGCTCTCAAGAGTATCAATATCTGTTCTTTTCACCAAGACATCCAAGAATGTTATTTCAGACCTAGAATAATTCAATTTAAATTCAATACCCCATATGTTGCCATTCAAATATTCTAAAAATTCCATTAGGAATTCCACGTCAGCTCTCCACACCTTCCAACAGTCATCAAGATATCTTCTCCATATGTCCATTTCATTGATATAAATATTATGACCAATATCATAAATCACCTTTTCTTCTACATACGCCATAAATAAATATGCATAAATGGGGGCAAAAGATGCCCCCATAGCAGTGCCCTGTATCTGCTAAAAACATCTGTCCTTAAAATGGAAAACATTATGAATCAGGACCTGTTCTGTCATACAAACCAGAAGGGTATTGAAACCAGGCTTATAAATATTGGCCTTATTCAACCAATATTGCAGGGCCATAAGTCTTGCCCAATGGGGAATGCTTGTATACAAGGAGGTGACATCCAAGGTGCATAAAAGCCAATTAGATTCTAGTTGCGTCTCAGAAATAATAGAAAGGAACTGAGTTGTATCCTGAATTCTGGAACGTATGAAAGCCAAAAGTGGTTTTAAATATAAGGTAAGAAATTCAGACAGAGGTTCTGTCAAGGAACCGCTTCCTGATACTATCGGTCTACCGGGTGGTCATATAGGATCTTTGTGAATTTTCGGCAGGAAATAGATGTACTGCCTGCTGGGACAATCAACTTTTAATTGATAACATACTTCATCAGTGATGATGCCCTCATATTTAGCCATATCAAGAAAATTGTCAATAACCTTTTTATATTGCATAGTTGGATCCACTTTCATTTCTTGATAATGATTACTATTTGTAAGCTGGCGATCATCTTCAGCTTCATAGTCCTCCAAATCCTGGACCACCACAGCTCCTCCTTTGTCCGCAGAGAGAATAACAATTTCCTTGTTGTTAATTAACTTTTATAGACATGTTCTCTGATGTTTATCCAAATTATCCTTCATCCTATCCTGTTTATGTAAATATAGGTGTAAATCTTTAAGGACCACATTTTGGAATGTCTGTACAATGGGTTGTATAAGTGGCCTGGACCTGGAGGACCTGAAGTGAAAATCCCTAAACTCAGAGGCAGCATCATTTGAACCATGAAAAAAACATTTTAAATTCAAATTGCGACAAAATTTGACCACATCCTCTGCAAAATAATGCTCCTGAACAAAAAACCCGGGTACAAAACTTAACCCTTTATTGAGTACTTCAACTTGTTGTTCATCCAGTACTACAGAGTAAATATTGTGCATATTATTAACCTTGAATTCTAGATCTTGGTCATCCTTTGAAGGATTTCCCCAAGCCCATCTGGATTTGTGATGCTTCCTCCCCCCTCGTCTCTGGGACTTGTGCCTAAAAGGACCCTCCTAACAAAACTGGACTCTAAGTTGTTCCTTTTAGAAATTGGGGAAGCACTAATGTGGGCTTCCTCCCAGTACATATTGGAGGACGAATCCTCACCCAATGGCGTGGACTCCCTACTTCTTTTTTTCAAAATAGATTTAGGCCTGGTGGCTCTCGTTCTTTTTGGTGCATCCATGGGCATACCAAATTTGACCCTGTGCTGCAGCCTAATATGAATCCGAACTGTTCATCTCCCATCTTACATTCTGCTACTCTGCGTATCCGTTTATCAATCACTCTCTCCAGAACTTTTATGCAGTGTGGAAGGAGTTTGTTCCCTCTGTACTGCCCACAGTTGTGGACATCCCCTTTGTTCTTGTACACTGGCACAAGTATGCTTATTTTCCAGTCATCTGGGATACGCCTTTCTCTCCACACTGCTATTAGTACCCTCAAGAGCTATTTCTCCCCTATCTCACCCAGCATGTTTATCATATCTGCTGTGACCTCATCTGAGCCTCCTGCTTTCCCTGACTTCATCTTCCTTAGTGCTGTTCTTACTTATTCTAGGCTGGGCTCCTCTTCCTCTCTAATTGTACGCTGTTTCTGGGGCAGTACCGCTTCTGTGAGGTTTTCTTCATTCAGAAGCTGCTGGAAATGCTCCTTCCATTTGCCTTTGATGTCCTGTGGACTGGTGAGCAGGTTGTTGCTGGCATCCCTTATGAAGAGTGTCTGACTATCTTCTTTATCTTTTTGTATTTGCCCTGCAACCTGATATAGTTTTTTTATGCCCCTTACTGAGTCACTTTCCAGAAGTTGGCAGAGTGCCTCTGATTCCCTATTCTTTGCTATTGCAACTTCTTTCTTAGCTTCTTTGTTATCCAACCAGTAGTCATTCTTAGCCTGGTCAATCTTTTCTATCTCCCATTTCTTTCTGCACTCCTTCTTTCTTTTGATGACTTCCTGGACTTCTGCATTCCATCGCCAGCTTTCCTTATGCACCTTATTTCCATACCTGGCTCGGCCACATATCTTTTCTGTAGTCCTAACACATGCTGTTTTTAGGTGCTGCCACTATTCTTCATCTCCACCTATTTCCTCCTCTTCTTGAGGTGCTAGAGCCCTATGTAATTCCTTAACTGATGTACTTTCTCTCCAGTCAACTTCCAGGTCTTCAGCCTGGTTTCTGTTGACCTTAGAGCCTTCTCTGACCACTGCTTGCAGTTGATTGTAGCAACTAGTGGTTTATCCTGTGGGCCTACTGTTTCACTGGGGATGACTTTGCAATCATGGATTCTACCCCAGTCCTTTTTCCTTACTATGGTCTCTGACAGGCACTGGGGACAATGTAAGAAAAAAAAAAGGCAAGAACCCACAGAAAGAGGCGGGTGTAACACTTCTTACAAAACTTTTTTCCCCAAAAAAGTTTTTGCATTATTTATATTTTTAATCTGGAAAAAAATATCAGCCTATTCCTCTGATGGATTCATCATTGGCAGGAAACCTCAAATGAGTGGAGAACCAACAAAATAAAAAATATAACTGGAATGATGCTTTTCATGAAAATTGTTATAAAGCAGGATTATGGTAAAAACAGATATCTAGGGGTGGGTACTTGTTGCTGACAGTATTAGCAAGATAACATTCTATTATTTACCCTTTGTTGACTAAGTTAGCCTTACAGGCTGTTTTCAGGAGAAGCCCAATGTAGTATTTACATACTTAGGAGTACAGCAACACCCTTATGCTACACAGTCGAGTCAGCAATTGATTTACTGATGCAGGAAAAGAACCCACAATCTTTTTACCTGTTGCACCACTAATACTGCTCAGAGATTTTTCAATGTCCTTCTATGAGACGATTCATTTCCGAGTCTATATTAGACAGTAGATCTTTCAAAAGTTCGACTGTCATATGGTCTACACCATATGATCGAACATTTAAAAGTTCAAATATCTAATAAAAAAAAATAAACTACACAAATAACCTACCTGAATGTTTGCCCCCCTGCACCCCACACACCCCATGCTTTTTAAATATACCAACTCTGAGATCGCACCACAGTGCAGAAAAGGGAAATCTTCCCATTCCGCACAGTACAAAGTTCTCCGTTAAAATGTTTGAACTTTAAAAAATGTGATCATATGATGTCGACCATATGACAGTCGAACCTTTAAAAATTTGATTATCTAATATAGACCATTAATTTTCCATGTCAAGTATTCAGGTCTGGTTCATTCTATTCTATCTAGTTCCACCTTATCAATGAACAAACATTCACAACTGCCTAAGCAAATATCAATCTTTTTTTTTAAGTAACAAGAAGGTACGCCTTAATCAATATTGCTAGGATAATAAACATTAGGATGCACTATAAATCTTTCAAGGATTGCTACTTTGTCTGACATCTGTGTACTGATCTTCACTGAATGAAAACTACTGAACAAAAATACCCCAAGCACAAACAAGAGATAATACTTGGTAGGACAACTTCATTGGTGCAGCTAAATAAAAACCTAACTATGGCACAAGTGAAACAGTTGTGATTAGTGGCTGGAGCATCTCTTGGGGTTGGTATGTCAGACCCTGGAGCCATAGTTAAGTCCCTTAACAGGACTGGCCAGCTGCATTTGTATCAGGAAATGAGGTATCCATGGTAACATACATGCAGCAGTAATATCAATGGAGAAGGTAGTTTTTTAGCTTGGTCCTCAGACTGTTCACTGCCAAACAACTGTCACCTCCAAGGGGGATTAGGGTGATTAGGCTGTTACTCTGCTCAGGGAACAAATGAGGTTTAGGCCTCTTACCCTATCTGTTGAATGAATAGAGCTGACACTCACCTTATGGTGGGAATGAATGGGCCAATTAGGTGGAGGTGGGGGAGTCACTACATTGATTGGATAGGTGAAAGGATTAATACAGACTATTCCCTAATGCCACCTACAATGCTCTCATATAAGAAAGGGGACCTATGGCTTGACTTTGACATCTAATAGCTCCATCACCTTTTGACAGCACTGTTTTGGAATATTTGATCCTTTATTTGCATTGACTTTGACTATAGTATACTCCATTCTTCATCTGTTTATTTGCCTGATCTGATTTATGATATTCTGTCAACATTTGCATGGCTGTCATCCCTCTACTGCATTTGGATGGTACAGTATGTCACTTAACCATAATAGAAGTGTCCTTGTTATAAATGAGAACTACCTTGTTATATCCACCCTTATGTTACCCAGACTATTGGGGATGACAGTCAAACTTCTAGGTAGCTGTCATTTTTGGGTGGCTCGGCATTTCATGCTTTGGATAGTAACCCCTCCTTTAGTGGCTAATGAGTATGCTCACATACTTTAGAGCTTGCCATTCCTTCCACTAGCCATTTTGATTTATTTATTTATTTATTTGACTTGGCCCTTTTTCAGAAGAGGCCCATGTAGAAAAGCACCACACAAGTCTTAAAAACATATAGAACAGTAAATTCAAAGCTACAGTAAGATATAAAAAGCATAACCTAATAATGACGTACATTATTTACACATCAGAAATTATATACAAACTTAAACCAATGAATCAAGAACTACAATCACTGTAATTGAAGGTTAAGTACATATTAAAGGAATACCCACCCAGGAATAAGCGTAGATGATATATGGTTTACTTAAGTAGATCTCAGATAAGTGTAAGTTTGTAGGATTCACTCGTCAAGCAGTAGCAGAAAGTCGAAGTGCAGCCGAAGAGTAGGTAGAAGAGGAAGTATAAGGGGGGGTGTAGGTAAGAGAGAGGTGAAGAGTACCTTCTGAAGGGTACTACTTGAGCATAGCTTGGCTTAGTTAAATACTCAACCATGGTCCCCATGTTGCATGACAAACCTTTTTTTCCCATCAGGGTTGCCATTGCAGTGTGTGGTGCTGTCTACATCCCCAAGAATGGGGGTATTCATTGTTGCTCACTCCTCATCTAATCCTATTCATAATGAGAGGATGTGGTAAAATATCTTTTGGAGATTTTTTATTCATAGCAGTTAAATGTCATAACTGCCGGCATATGTTGTAGAAACATACTTCCTTTGTATTAGTTCTCTAAAATAATGGAGTCAGAGAGACTGGTCACTCACCTGTATCATGCTCTATGATTTCAGGGAGCCTTTTGACATCTAGGGCACTAACATTTTACATTATATAATAAGACATTTCAGTTTTGATATTTAATGGTTTGTTGCAGCTGTTACATGGAACAAGCCTGCTCGTGACAAAATGTTCAGCCCGGTGGTGGAATCAATATGAAAGTTAAATATTTCATCTAACATAAATCTGATACTGAATGGTGATATCAGGTATGAAAACATGATTTCACTTGTAAAGCTAATTCAATAAAGCTCAAACTATAAGTTGAACAAGAGTCTGCATTCTAATTAGTGTAGCTAAATGGTAAACAGGATGGATTGAACAATAGACTAACATAATGCCCAACCTGAAAATGCAAAGTGAAGAATTTCAAGCCTTTTAAAAGGAGGACCATCAGAGTGGAATAGATTCAATTTGAAGCAGTTTGGTCTTGAATCTAAATCAGTAGCAAGTTTGCAGCATTATCTTTCCTTTAATCTTACTTTTGTAGTATATGTCATATAGTTTACAATTCTTTATCATCCTCTCAATCTAAGGAATCATTCTTAGGGAATAATATATGTTGCTCTTTTTTAATTCTTCACAGGGATGTGCTTCATAGATTCTATTCAGCACTTTGGATCATAGCTGGTTAGACAGAGTTATTCTCTTAGATATGTACTGGCACTTTACTCTTTCAGCTAATTCTTATATTACTCTGCATTTTAGTAACTGCATTTCAACATCGGCCTCTATACACTTCTTAAATGCTTGAAGCCTTTCTGGTATTACCAGGTACATATTTATTGACATCATGCATAATGTTTGATTCATCAGTTGTACCCTTGTTTCAAATATGTTTTGCAAAATGTATTTGCAATATCCATTTTTTTTCTTTCCTGTTCAGACGTATCTATGTCAGATTTATAAAGTTAACATCATTCTTTGAAGACATAATGGTGCTTTATATACTGTTTTCAGAAAATGAAACACCATGTAATGTCATGTTTATATATTTAGTTAGTTAGTTATGTATGTATTTATTTACATCCCTTAATAAGGATAGCCAAAATAAGCTCCATAATGTTCCATTTCAGTGGAGACCTGAGGGAGAGCTTCAGAGCAAATGTATTTATAGGAAACTGCAGTCCGACATTTTTATAGGGAATAAATGAATCATAGCACTTATATGTGCAAAAAAACGTTTTTTTTTTTTTGTACATTTGCAGATAATAATAACAATAATAAGAAAAATAGAAATAATAATATCTGCACATTTATATTTTCATTTCTATAGGGAGAGAGGGTTTAGTGTGGGCTACACTAATTAGAAGGCAAACCCTTGTAGTGGTAGGTAAAGTAAAGTAGAATAACATTTTAGGAATTGAGCAAGTAGAGGTGAAAAGTGTTTACTATCTGAAAAGTCTTAGTAGGTTAGTAGGTGTTACTATGCAATATACCTTTTCACTAGCCTATGTCTATCATACAGGTACATGTGAATGGAGAGGAAGCAGTGTAAGCTGGTGTTTATTTTTTTTTAGTTGTAGCCAGTTGGATTTTTCTAGTGCTAGACAGTGATGTGATTTATTAAGAAGATCTGTAGCAAACATTGCTACTTTATTATGAAATTTTAGAAACCAAGCATTCTAAATATTGCTAAATATAGAAAATGTATATAGTAAGCTAAGGAGTGGGAATGTTTTACCTCTTATTAGCATGGTTTATTTTGTTAAGCATGGTTTGGATTTATACAACATGCCTAGTTTTGCAAATCTTTTCACTATGATGTAGTGTATCAAATTTATACATGTCCATCAGTAATTATGCTTAATAGTTTAGTCTGAGATAGTTGTTTTATCTCAGTGGTTTTCAACAATCAAATTTGGAAATGTGCACTATATTGTTGTGTATTATTGGGATAAAGACAATTAGATAATTTCTGTAGATATTTAGGAGTAAATAGGAATCTGTAATCCATTTTTCAAAGTTTTGTATGGACTGCTATATGTTAATTTGTAGATTATTAAAGGATTCATCTAGGCATATTAGAGTTGAATCATCTGCATAATGTGCATTGGAAATATGTTTTATTTGATGCATATCATAATAAAAAGGTTAAAGAGCAGAGGAACTATTATGGATCCTTGAGGAGCACCTACATGGTTTTGCTGATAGGAAGTGAAATCTGTTGTTAAGACAAGTGAAGAAATATCACATAGCATTTTTCAAAACTCTAGAGTGGCGAGTCTTGTGTGATGCAGTTTTAAATAATTCAGATAAGTCTAGGAAGAGGGAAGCTAATAGCTGCCCAATATTCTTGTGTTTATTTCTTATATTTTGAAATGTAAGTATTGCAATTACAGTATTACAGGGTCTATATCATATGAGTGAATCACACAAATTGCGAACGCTCATAATATCGAATGTACCAGACCTTGAAGTGTTTTTTCTGTGATTGCGGTACAGTGAAGAATGAGATATTTACCCTTTCCTCACTGTAGTGCGATCTCGGAGTTGGAATATATATTTAGTGGGAGGTGTGGTGGGCGCAGCCCCACAATAGGAAGTTTGAGGTCCGGTACATTCGATATTATGAGCATTCGCAATTTGTGCAATTCAGTCATATGATATAGACCTGTATTACAGCCTGGATGAAAGGCCATGTTGAGTTAAAGCAAGTACATCATTTTTATTTTATTTATTTATTTATTTATTTTTTTTTTTATAAAATGACCTAGAATTTGTTTGTGTATACATTTTTTAAGTATTTATATAGTGGTAATAGTGTGACATCTGGTTTGAAGTCTGGTAACTGTTGATGTGTTACCATGATGAAGAAGCAATTTATATGTTTTTTTTTTTTTTTTCTAATGCTCAGGCACATAGTCTTTTTTGTTTTTTTTTAATAGACCTGATAGCCCTGCTTATAAGGATAACAACAGCCATTGCCTCTTTTGAACTCTTTAGGTATTCACATAGAAGATTAATTTTAAGTTTTTATATGGTCTACAGAAACAGTGTGAAGGTTGAAAACAATACTATTTTGTTGGAGTAGAGTCCACCAGGACAGGGAGTTAATAATAATACCCATTTGATAATCAGGTAGACCTTTTCGGTACACATCTTCTTTTCAGGGGTGACCTGGGAGCAATTGTCTACTTAACTGATTTGCTCAAGGTGACACAGTAGGCAAACAAAGGCTTTGATAATCAAGCCCTTTACCTTAGGTACTAAGGCCATAACCCTAACCCTCTGTGCCAACTGCCAGATGGACTGCACTTCTTTCATAAATAAGTGATTGCTCAGTCAAGTCTGAGATTAATTTGCAAGTAACTTTGTTGCCAGTTTCTATAGAAAGTGGGATGGGATGGGATTTTTTAAAGTGTTGGTAGATCATTGACACATTTACAAAATAGTAGAAGAAAAAATGTTGTCCGCCATGTCTTTTTGCACGTTTTACCTGGTTTCTTAACTTTTGCATTTCTGGACAGATAAAATTGAGTTGTCTTTGCCCATTCTTTCTAACAGCTGTTTATGTGCTATTTTAGTTTTAGTATGTACACTTAGTCAGTGAGCTGGTGTATGTTTAACATTCTTTTCCCAAAGAAGGACTAAGATGTTCAGAACAGATAGAAATGTTTCATTGAAGTACGTCAGTGCTGCATCCAAGGGCAGTTCTTTAAATGGTGTGATTGCATTATTTTAGAACTTGGATGAGTCTGGCTTGCTTAAAGATTATTGTATTCTCTGCATAGTTGTAAGTAATGTTGTTTTTGGATTGTCTTTTCCAGTTTGCATAGGGATTATGGTAAATTAGCATAACAGGAAACAATCCAATGTCTACATCATTCTTAGATATGTTTGTTAAAATCCAGTTGATTATATTCTTTTACTGATTATTTTATTTCCAAGTTGATTGGTTCATTAGTTGAATTAGACATTATATTTATGATCAATCTTCACATAACCTGAATTTCTACACACATATTCATAAAACCTTCTTTATCATATACAAGAGCTAAAAGGATTTTTTAGCCTGGACTTATCTTGTTTTGATTACGGAGCTATAGTCAATTGGTTTTCCCACTTAAAGCAACAGTGCTCTTATACCAGATTGACTAGCATCAGTTTGTCTGAAACATAGACTCTCTAGGGAACAAGGCTTGAACTTGACTAGGTTGTAAGGGCGTTCAGGCCATTACCCTAGTAACCTCCTATGATCAGTTTACAAAGGAACTGAATTCATCATGTCATAGTAATCCAGCGATCAAGATTCTATTGCAAATTTTTTCAGTACTGTGAAATGTTTCTCTTGCTCCTACTTCAAGTGCCACAGTGTTTTTCTCAAGATATCATCCTAAAGGCATAGACACTTTAAAAGGTTAGAAATATAGTTGGATAAGTACTGCACCACAACAAAAATATTGTAACTTCCATATGTTTGATGGTCTCTCAGTTTAAATTACTACCTTTGTTTTTGTTTCCTGCAATAGATTGCACACCCTTATTTGTTATGACATGTCCAATATATTTTATACTAATCACACACACAGCTGATATTTTAATTTGTTAAAATTTAGCTTATTCTTGTCTCAGCATTTCCACCAGCTTCCTCAGGCTGCTGGCTTGTCCTAGTTTAGTTTAACCCACATTAGTAGGATATGATCAGTGATGGCCACAACACCTTACAGACCTTCAAAATTGAGCAACAGCTCACTGAAACACATATACTTTGAGAAATTGTGTGTTGTTTAATTAACACATAATTGCATAAAACTAAAAGGCCTAAATTCTTGTGAGGTTGTGAAGTCAAAACAGTGGTACCCTCGAGGTTATAAATCTTCATCAATATGTAATTTGGATGCTCTGCATATCTATCTGTCTATGTATATGTGTGCGTGTGTGTGTGTATGTGTGTGTGTGTGTGTGTGTGTGTGTGTGTGTGTGTGTGTGTGTGTGTGTGTGTGTGTGTGTGTGTGTGTGTGTGTGTGTGTGTGTGTATATTTATATATATATATATATATATATATATATATATAAAATATATATTCATACACATATCATTGACACAGAGTCTGCTTTGCATAATCATGCCCAAATGTTCACAAGCAGCTTTCAACAATTTACATAAATGTTGCTGTAACACAGTTTGTAATAAAGTATTGTGAGCTCCAGTATGGCATAGGCCATTTTTGCCTCTTTGTTATTGGGTTAAAGCCTTCATAAGTCAGTAGTTTAACTTTTGAGCCCTTTTTACTGCCTTGAATTATCCTGGGACCCCTCTTGTTCGGCATTTATTTCTCAGATGTTAAAGCAAACATGGGAGGACTGTGGCTGACAAAGTTCGCAGATGACTGCAAACTAGGCACCATACTCGATACACCAGCAGACACACACATCCTACAAAAAGGCCTCACTGAAACGGACAACTGGTGCTGTAGTCACGGCCTTAAACTAAATGCTAAAAAATGTATAGTCATCCCTTTTGGAAAAAAACAAAGTACCCACAAATTATCACATAGGCAGCAACCCACTGAGTACGGAAAAAGTAATCAGAGACCTAGGGACCCAAGTAGACAGCGACCTCTCATTTGACATCCACATTGCCAAAGTGGTTAGAAAAACATTCTACCTTGCACACCTCATCATGAAGGGATTCACATCCAGATCCAAGGATGTCATTGTACCCCTATATTCCTCCCTCATCAGACCCATGATTGAGTACAATGCCCCATTTGGTATGTACCTCACCCGGCACTTGCAACAGCTGGAGAGACCACAAAAGTACCTCACCAAAAGGATCAAGGGTCTCCAACATATGTCTTATTCCACCAGACTAAAGAAACTTTAGCTCTATTCAGCAGCATACCGCCTGCTCAGAGGTGATCTCTGCCTGACGTACAAGGCCATGTCCAATCAGGATCTGATGGACATGCTCCACCTCAAAAAATCCAAATCCATCAGGACCACGAGAGCTAAAGACTTAAACCTCAGCACAAGTATGAATAGGACATGCTGGAGGGATAGATTCATAACCCAGAGGCTTCTCATGCTTTGGAACAGGATCCCAGTTCGTATTAGGCAGAGACCCTCACTGACTCTCTTCAAGAGAAATCTTGATGAGTGGATGGGAGATCGAAAATTTACCCCAGGGGTCACATCGGTGTCACTGCTAGACAGGGGCACAGTAAACTAATTCCATTATATAAGGGGACCTCAATTGTGTCACTACTAGACAGAGGCACAGTATTCTAGATTTATTCTGTACATTTTTGCACCATTTCATGGGGTGGCAAAAGCCACATCACTATGGCTAGGCTTACAAATGCCCCAGGGCAGATAGCCTAGTACTATACTATGAAACTATGAAACTAAAACATGGAATTTACTGTCAATTGTGCACCACAATCAACCGTGGTTAATATAGTGCCCTTAATTAACAGTTTCTCAGTCCAGTCCATCATTTTCTGACAGAATACATATCCTTCTGCCTTATCTGTGACAGCAGTATTGATAGTAATCATCTATGACATTCACAAACAGTTTAGACATGTAACTATACTAAAACCAAGTTATCTGAATTTCCATTTCTCGCAATTACTCACAAAACATTTCTCAACCCATTTCTTGTCGTTCTCATTCTTTTGTACATTTTTGAGAAATTATTTAATAAGACTCATTTTCTTCACTCTTTATACATCACAGGACAAGCTTTGACCCCATTCCTGTAACCACACCTTGAGCTGCATGGAATCTGATAACTAATTCAATCTTATTTTAAACTGCAGAATCATAGTCTGACATCTTATTATGCCGTTGCAATGATCTGCCGTTTCTGCCCTATTTCTCATTATTATATGTGCCAAAAGCATCTTTTAACGTCATCTAGCACTCCTTTTCTGCTCAGCTTTAGTCTTTCACATAACTATTTCATCTGCAGGCTCCCTCATTTGTATACTTGTCCCTTTTGTTCTCTACACATTCACAGCTTTATCTAACATTAAATTTGATTCAGTCAAAAGTGTGTTTCTCGGTTTATCATTTTTTTACACCAAGACAATTTTGTCCTCGAGCGACAAATCACACTAATCACTATATTCATATTCTTTTTTAAATACCTTTATTGAATTATCACTTGCGACATAAGCAAACTTACATTTATATAAAAGCAATTAAACCATATGAACAAGTTCAAACCATATTAACCAGTTGACATTTACAAGTACTATACATAACAGATGCTGCTATATATCACATAATCTAAGCAATATTATATAAATCATTCAGTGACTGCCTTCTCTTAAACCTTGTTCCTCCTTGAAACCATTTTTCTGCATGAATTGTTCCAAAAAAATCTATTTTTAAGAAGAAACAGCTTTATTAAATTATAACTTATGACATAGGCAATCATACATTTATATAAATGAAAACAAACCATGCTGACATATTTGTATTTGCAAACATTATACTTCCCTTATTATCTATCCATTCATTGTCAGTCAAATATTGTATAGCTCATTCAAATTCTGTTTCCTTTAAACCTCATTCTTCCTCTAAAATATTATTCTGCATGTATTATTCCCACAATTCCTATTTTTATTATGTAATTTGCTCCTATCCTTTTCTAAAGATCCCATTTCCAGGTGTTTTATCCCTGTTACTATATTCAATACTCCCTAGTCCTATATCTCACCTGAGACTCATATGTATCAATATTTTTCTGGCAGCCCTTGTTTTTCAGTAACAAAATACATGGCATGTGTACAGCAGATTGTTCTTTAGGCAGCATTTCTGCCTGAATCCATCCTCTATGACTAATAAATCAGTTTTCTGCAATCTAGTAAGGAAGAGTGCATTAAATACCTTGATTCTGTGATATCCAGCTATGTGAAGAAATGTAGCTACTCATGGTATGTTAAGTGATGAAATTGTTGCCATGATGTAGATTCTATTTTTTTCATGGCTTTTAAGATTTTCTTTGGTTGTTTACATCAACATAACAGCATTCAAAATCGGTGTTAACACATTTCAATCAAGCTGAAAACAGTAATATTTCTTAATCAACAAAACTGTAGTTTTATTTCAGTTCTCAAAAATAAACTTATTATTTACATATTTATAAAAAAATACTGAAACTGATAGAGCATCAGAATTAATACATTATTAACTTATTACATTCTGCTTTGTCTATTATCAGAAAAAGAAACTGTGGGTGTTAATTATGAAATTGACTGATACAGAATGTTGTTTAAATTCATACTTTCTATCCATTGTTCCATTTTTGATTATGGGTTAGAGGCAATGACCTTCTGAGAATTCCTTTCCTAGTTATTAATTGCATCTTCCAAAATTTGAAAAAAATCTTCAAAATGAGGAGAAGAGCTACTTTTCTACTTTCTTGTAATCTTCCTTGCAATGTCAGAAATAGCACATACCTCTCAACTGTACAGATTTTCACAGAACGTCCAGATTTTTGCTTCATATTTTTGGTGTGTTCCTCCTAAAATCTGTACCTTTCTGGCAAATAGCTGAGGATTGAAGTCATTAAATAATGATAAATATTTGAGTTTAAGACTCCACATCCTTCAGAAAATCCATGCTAATGCAAAACCTATTATTATATCAACATTCTAAGTTTGTAAGAGCAATATTTAAAATCTGTCTCTATTTGTTTCCCCATCATTTTAGGCTTTGTCCAGATTTTTTGGTCTAAGAGTTTGAGAGGTATGAAATTGCATCATATGATGATATCATATGATCTCCTTTTATATTAGCTGGTAATCTATTATTAAACAGTACCAAGTTCCCCAAGTGGATCAAATCATCCAGGGATTCATTAACATTACATACACATTATGCTGCAGCTAACGTGATCGGTAGGCTTTGAGAGATGAGCAACATTGCTAATCGATTATGGAAGAATCCAAGCTACTCTACACATTGAGCAGCCTCAATCTCAACCCTCCTATATATGGTCTTGGCCACTTTTAGTAAAGGCAGGGCTTGTATACATGATGTAAACAAAGTTGTGTACACAAACCTGAGCTCTGTAAGTGAGTATGTGTGCATGACACAACAGATAGGTCAATTTGAAATATGCCAAAGCAAGAGGAAGACTAATAAAAGAAGTGTACAAAGAAGGTTGATACAGTTGTAGATTGTACTGAGTGCAGTAATGGACATGTAAGAATGTCAATGGCACTGTGATGTGCAGTTAGTACAAAAGCACAGGCAGTACATTTTCTGAAGGAAAAATTTGTTGTTTGAAAAGACGTGCAGGTAACACAAGTGTACAAATTCACATGAATATTTTACATGAAAATACCAATGTGGGAATAATAGAAAAGTACGTACGTAAATGTGTGGACAAAGTGAAAAAATTAAGAAACATCTGGACATACTGCTCATACAAGTACTGTTAGTGGATGCAATTACATTTGTGGCAGCAACATGCATGTTCTGAAGAGTGGGAAGTGAAATAGAGAACATATCCCCAAATCATTATGCAGTGTAATCAACAAGGATATGCTACAGAAACAGAACAGCTGCAACAGATATTATTACAGATTTGTAAAATATAACAGATGAGATGTATGCACACAGGAGATGTGGGGCATCATGAAAACTTTACAAAAGTGGAAATCTTGGCAGGCACAAGTCATGTGGAGGCAGTCGAGTAACACCTGCTGTGAGTGTGTATGTATGTCAGAATATGCCTGAGGACATGATTAAAAGTATGTTAGCAAGACCACTCACGGCAGTTACCTCCTAAGAGGAGCAATCATAACACAAGTGTGCCCGTACCTGTTGTCATTATCACGTAAGGTCACCTGCTGCATTCACTGTTTCAATATATTTTATGTGATTGGAGTGAAAAGCATTTGTACCTATGTAAGGATAATATTACATGTATTTTATTTACTGCTGCCACATAAACACAGTTAATACAGTATGACAAAGCACACTTCTGAAGGATTTTTGCTATCATGTTGGAAATAAAATATCTGCTGAATTGAGCATTGTGCAACACATTATAATACCTGAATCACAACACACAGCATACATCACAAACAGGTGATGTGTACACAAACCTGATCTCTGTAAGTGAGTATGTGTGCATGACACAACAGATAGGTCCATTTTTTATATATATGCAACAGATAGGTGCAACATTATCATCAGGTCATAAGCAAATTGTGGAAATTGCTTGAGTTTACATGCAGCAGGTATATGCTGGCCTGTATCAATGTTGGTTTCCTCTTTACATCAGCCTTTACCAGCATTGTATGTCAGAAAGCAGAAGCATGCTGTCAGAAGCAAATTCTCAGCAGCTTTTGTCACAAAATAACAAATGACAACAACCATTTTCCCCATTAATTACACATGATGATTTTTGCTATTTGCCACATAATGGAAATGCAATACACGCATTATTATACTGGGCATGATCACAAAGAAGTACAGCAATTACTGGATGAACATCACTCCCCATCCAAAAACCATGACAAAATATTGGTAAGCAGGTCCTATAACCATTTGTGACCACTATGTAGCACGTATTGTGACCACTATGTAGCACGTAACACATCAAGATCTGTTGACTAAGTCATTCTTGCCTGTTACCACTATATTGTGAACAAAGTAATAAGCATCATACACCACTAGATTTTAACATATACAATGTATGTCAAGAACCCCTTGGCATGTGCACTAACTGATGATGCTATACAATAATTAATAACTCATTTGTCAGAAAAAAAAAAACATCTGAAGTGACAACCTGAGCGTTGTGTTACAATGCAAATGGCTTCCATCAAAGGGCGTATAAAAGTTGACTTTTCTCTCTCCAACTGTAAATGTTTCCACAAAGTGAATTTGTAAACATCAGTTCTGTTGGGGAATCCAAACTTTCTGCTAGCATTCTGTTACACACTCCTTACTTACACCCTGCCAGACGTGAAGACCTCTATGAGGGCAGAGTCCACTTAACTGAACATCATCCACTAAGACCAGAGAACAAATCATATATGAAGTCTTCATTGGCTAGAACTGCCACATCTTCTAACACTTCATCAACTGACAATTGCTCGTAACATAATTTTTCAACCAGATGCCTGTCCATCACTAATAAATCTTGTCCAACCTTACCATGCATCACGTACACTCCAAACATCCAACAAACTACTTATACAAACGCACAAATCTTACAACTCATTTGGTGACTCTCTATTTGCTAATCACATTGCAAAAACCTGAAACTCAATCCCACAATACATACTTACTACCCCCACCAACTTCATGTTAAAACAACTACTTAGACAACACCTCCTTAATAACTGGCTCTGCACCTGTATTACACCTGGCTAAACTCCTCTTCCTCATTTCACTTCCCACTGTACTATCAGGTTGCCATACAGTAAGGGACTTTTCCCTAGTATTATGTTATGTTATATGTGTATATAATTGATAATAATGTTTAGCTATATTGCTATTTTTATTATCTAATTTCACTATGTTTCATTTTTATTATGAGGTTTAAATGTTCATCTCTACCTTGTAAATGTTTATATCTTGCTTGTGCAAGCTATCTGCTATGTGTGTAACTATCTTTGATCCATTTCTCCCCGGGTTTCTGCTGAAAATGGGCTACTAGCCCAGTCTGACTATCCCGGTAAACAAATGTAAAATAAATAAATAAATATCATAGAACATACACTTGAAGGGATTATATCAGCTGTGTGTTAGAATGGCTGTAGCTCCCCTAAAATGCAGTTTAAGGGTGGAACATCCTTTAGCCATGTCATTGTTTCATTGTAAATCAGATGTCTCACTGTCTGCTGATTAAGTCAGTACAGTCTGTGAGCATTATCAAACACACTTTACAAGATTAAAACCCTGTCTCTTTAGTTCCACACTCAACAGAACTGCATATTAACCTCTGATGCTACAGACAAATTCATACAGAGAGGTGTTAGAAAGAATATGCTTGAAGGGGTGACTTAAGTATTGAGTATAAGTGCTTATTAGTCCCCTAAAATGTAGTTTGAAAATATTTTATTCATTTTCAAAAAATTAGAAAAACATGTATATAGGCTATGGAGGTTCAATATCCTTCAGCCATGTAATTGCTAAAACAAGTGTTGTTTTCCACATCACCATCTATTACGTAAACCAGTCCTGTTGCTCATTATTTTCTTACACACACACATATATTACTTGTATATAGCCAGATTCAAACTCTTGCCTATCTAAGCCCACACTCTATATAATTTTACATTAGGTGTTCAAACCACAGGAGAAGCTTTGCAGCAAATGTCAAACAACATGCATTTGAAGGGAGAATTTCATCATTGTGTTTCAAGGCAGTTTTCTGACCTAAAAACAAGTGCAAGAGGTTGTGGACCACTCTACCTGTGTAAAGTTTACATCTAAGTGGAAGTGTTCATGTCAATTTGTTGGATAAGACATTTTTTTCTTTTTAGTGTTTCCTGACACACTTATAAAAGGTTCAAATATTAGAGTCAAACACCTGCCTATCTAAGTCCACAACCTATAGAACCGTGTATTACTTGCTCATGCTTCAATACAAGACTTGTACAAGTGTCAGACAGCTCACATTTGAAGGGATGACTTCATCTTTGTGGTAGAAGGCAGATCTCCATCCTAAAAGACAATATAAGAGTTGAGGAAACACTATTCCTGTGCAAAGTTTACAAACAAGTGGAAGTGTACACATCAAATCTGCTGGATAAGCCAATTCTTATTGTTAGCATTTGCTGATGCATTCATAGACGTTACAACTGCTGGATTTGAATACCTGCCAATCTAAGTCTGCAGTCTATAGAACTATATATTAGCAGCTAATGCTACAGGAGAAGTCTTATTGTAAGAGTCAGGCAGTATAAACTTGGAGGAATGACTTCATCACTGTGTTGAAAGGCACATCATCATCATCATCACCATCATCAACCCCTTTTTCCTGTTTTCTACATGGTGTCAGAGTGCCATGTTAACTGTTGCTATCTCTCACAATTCAGTGTTACTTTTTGACTCTCATGCATAACTGTAGAATATCGTCTCTCACACAATCCATCCACCTCTTTACTAGACACCCTTATTTTCTCTTACCTTCTTCCTCTGTGTCCCAAATCATCTTCATCAGATTGTCTTCTGCTTTTCTACACATGTGCCCAAACCACTGTAATCTGTTCTGTTTGATCTTTTCGGCAATTGGAGCTACTTTGACTTCTGCTCTTATTTCATCATTTAATCTGTCCCTCAATGAACATGCAAGCACCCAAAAATAGGCACTTCATTTCCATCACCTCTAGTTTCCTCATCTGTTCTGCCTTTACTGCCCAGATTTCTGTACTATACAGTAGCACTGGTCACTCTACTGTTTTGTATACCTTACTTTGACATTCTTCCCTCATATACCATACCTGACACTCTACACCAGTTGGCTGCAGCCCCTCTGTTTCTAAATTTATATATGAGGTCCAAAAGAGAGTGAATGAGTTGGAGAATGCTCTCCCATTGCAAATACTGCCACTGAGCAGAAGTGTACAAATAATATCTGTTGGATAAACCAGCCCTATATGTCACTATACTCAAAAACACTCATACTAGTTAGTCATTGCTAGAGATGGACACCTGCCTATCTAAATCTGCAATCTATGTAATTGCATATTAGCTGCTCATGCCACAGAAGAGGTCTTATTACAAAAGTTAGACAACACCCATTTGAAGGAATGAATTCATCATTGTATTGCAAGGCATATGGATGCCCTAAAATGGAATGAAAGAGCTGGGGTAGTCCTCTCCCTATGTAAATTTTTCCACTGAGTGGAAGTGTACACATCAAATCTGTTGAATAAGCTAGTCATACTTGTCACTATACTCATACGTCTTAGCTATTGCCAGATTTAAACCTCTGCCTATCCAAGTCCACAATCTAAGATGTTCAAAACAGATAGAAATGTTTCATCGAAGTACGTCAGTGCTGCATCTAAGAGCAGTTCTTTAAATGGTGTCATTGCATTGTTTTAGAAGTTGGATGCGTCCGGCTTGTTTACAGTTTATTGTGTGCAAACTATGTGTAAGCTGCTCATTAAACAAAAGAAGTCTTATTGCAAGAGTCAGCAACCATTTGAAAGTCTGACTTCATCACTGTGTTGCAAGGCATATATTTGGCCTAAAAGAGAGTGAAAGAGTTGGGGTGACTTCCCCCTATGTGAATACTTTCTCTGAGTAGAAGTATACTCATCAGATCTTTTGGATAAATCAACCCTAACTGTCATTATATTCAGAGACACACATATTTGTCAGATATTGCTGGATTCAAACACCCGGCTATTTAAGCCCATAGTGCATTGCATTAACCATTATTGCCACAGACGAAGTCTTGCTACAAGTGTCAGACATCACACAATTATGCTTTACATGATGGGTCTATATTGAATTAGTGAACGCTTAAAAAAGCAAATGCTGATTCATCGACCCTATTTGAGCAAACGCTTAAAATCCCAAACACCCGAAACAGCAATTTTTTTCTCAGGGGAAAAAATCGCTGGGTCGGTTTTGGGAGTTTGCCGTTTCCTCAACTGTGGCGTGATCTCGAAGTTGGTATATTTAAGTAGTGGGGGTGTGGGGGGGAAAGCCCCCCACATTAAATACTGTTTCAAGGGGTTTTTTTTTGTTTTTTTTTCTTATATTGACTGTTACATTAAAGAATAATCTTCTCAAAATTATACACATTATGTAAATCGCTGATTTAGGCATTAAAAGTCGTGAAATTCTCAAAATTATACACATTATGTAAATAGCTGATTTAGACATTAAAAGTCATGAAATGACTGTGAACTGAGTAAAATGTTATTCTAAGTTACTGATTGCAGAATACTAAACACAAAGACATACAGACTAACTGCTGCTACTTAGATTTGAATCCACAAACATCTGTGATTACTATATCACTGACTAGAAGAGTTTTTCAATAGCATTTGCTGAGTATGTATGATCATACCTTAGTCTATCAAGCATTTATGGACTGATATCCACAGATTTGATAACCTATGTTTACAATCATAGCTATTATGAAATGGCAAAGGCTTTGCTGAATATCCTCATGCTCAGAGTTGAACAGTTAGGCACTTTAGGCTGAGGAAATCAAACCTTGCACTACTGGACTACATGAAACAGCTTGTTACCAGCTCCTTAATAATCTAAGCCAGCTTCAAGACAATGATATCTCATATTCATAACATGAGTGTAGTCATAAACAAATGTGACATGATAATCTCCATCATGTTGTTGTTGTTCGGCATTGTCCATATGTAAATTTTATTTAAGTAACACACAATACCTTGTTGGTACATAAAACGTTAATAACTGTGAGTGATAGCACCTTGGAATTGACCCTATGACAAAAAAGAACATGAAATTCTGAATCTTGTCTATTAACTGTTAATGCCACAGGGGAACTGACATTCCCAATCTGTAAGTTGAGGTGTACAATTTTGAACATGATTGAATATAGACCTATTTCTGACAACCATGTAACTTTTGTACTTTGAGATGTTCTTTTATTAGAGTAATAATTTTAGCCATATATGTATTCCTGTAAAAGAGTTATCATTTTATTGATTTTTGGAATATCTTCAAAGCTAACTGGAGTGTGCCAAAGCCTAGCTTATTTGTATGGCTGATGGCAAGGTTTTAGTGTATGCGGGTTTTTGCTTTAGGATGTGAAGTGCCTGTTCTCAGCAATCATTCCTCCATACTGACAGTAGTCCATGCCAACTGTCATGCAAAGAAACAATTTTAGAATTGCTGACTTTGTGTCAATTACCAACACATTTTAAGAGAGTCTTGGCATTTTGTAGAACAGCTTAAGAAAATTAAATACAACCACAGTATTTTATTGGTTACAAGTGGCATTCAAATGTTATTTACAATTATACTCAAGGATTTAGGAATGGTATGGTTCCAAGAGGGTAATAGTACTGATGCAACTTAGTCTAATATTGATCTTAGGTTTAATGAACAATGTATGTTGATGGTATTTGATTACAACTTTTTCTCATTGTGAATGTGAATTTAATACCAAATTAAAGGGTACTATGGGTGCCTTATATGCACTGGTGTATGCCAACATTGTTTTATGAGAATGAGAAAGGTGACATGTTTTTACATCATATTTTACAAAATATAACAAATTATTCTTGAGATTTTTGGATGATATTTTTTGGTGAGAACAAGGTGTATTGTCAATTGTTTTCACTTTTTAGGTCGCACAACATCTTTTGTTTTTTTCAATTTTTTTAAAAATGTTTCAAAAGAATCAATTAATTACCTGGGTATGACTGTTTTTAAGTATAGACAAAACAACAAATTTGGCTCTAATCTTTCTAGAAAATCAACATTCTTAAATGCATACATTCCTATTTACTAGTAACTGCCCAACTTGGAAAAGAAAAATTCTGATTAAAAGTCAAATTATTATATTATTTAGACTTGCATGTGATGACACTATGTTTGTTAGTGAATTGGAAAAAATTGAAACAAATGTTTAGCTAGAGACTATCCCCTGGCTATTATTGAAAGGATAGCTAAAGAAATTTTAATTCATACATTAAATTACTTCCCTCCAATATTAAACACTTCATTTGATAGAGTGTTAAATATAAAAATAAATTGATTGATAGTCATACTGGGCAGAACTATAACACTGCAATGATTGCACCTGGTGTGCATTTTAAAACACAGAGAGCTATTAATCAGATAACAAATAACAAGGTGGAAAAATACTACTTTTTTGGATGACAACATTAAATATTTAGGAGGCACACCACACTTTGTTAATAAAAGAGGTAAGCATTTAAAATCTATATTTGCAAATGACAGAAAATGTGCTAGAGAGAAGGAGAACAAAACGTATAAACACGGGACATGTAACTATTGTAAATATATTAATGAAAGCCCCTCTGCTATGGTAGCATCATATTCCAGGATCATTCCTTGTTTCAGCAGTTGAAACTCATATGTCAAAGAGGTAGTTTACTTGGCTAGTTGTCTCTCTTGTGAGACGTTTTATCTAAGGAAAACTAAAAGAACATTGAATTAGAGAATGTATGAACTTCTTTATGACATTAAAATAAAAAATCACTAACACATTACATAAAATTCCATTAATTTTTAGAATTTAAGAAGTTAATGTTTTTTATTATTGACAAGGTGAATGTCTCCCATAGAGGTGAATATTGCGAGAACACCTCGAAGTGTAGAGAAGTCCAATGGCAATTGTTATTATAAGCAACAAAACATTCAGGTATTAATGCTCAAATATTTCTCGAGTGTTTTAAAACTAAAAACAGCTACATTGTAAGACTTCTTTGAAGCATACATTTTTTATGTTTCAATTTTTGCATAATTATTATTTTTATAGTTCGTACATATCTACATTTTCTTATAGCAACACCAGCTTGTATAGTTTTAAAAAAACTGTTTTTATCTTTATGAATTTATATTTAACAAAGGTGGCATTTTTTATTTATTTATTTTTTTAATATTTAACATTCACTTTTCATATGTATTATGACTTGTATTATGTAGCAATACTTGTAATATTGAGTTAATAACTATTGGGCTGATTCAGCCATTCTGCTGATGCATAAGGTCACATGACTAAAAGGTATTTAAGGAAACAAATTATTTTAAACATGGTTCTGACATCTTGATGAAAATTGTCAAAAGACAAAAGTGCTTAAGCTTATAACTTTTATTATTTTTTACAAAAGTTTATAAATTAGTTTTCTACATCCTGTCAACTTTGGAATTGTACCATGAACCTTTTGCAGCTAGTTTTTCTATTTTTTAACTTCACTTCTGAATTGGGTGCAGTGCATTTGAGCTCAGCATTATTTATTTACTCTTTCTGACTGAGTTAGTCCTACTAGGCCAATATCCTCTTTTCAGGGGAAACCTAAGGTGGCATTCAAACTGATTAGTGGAAATTTGGTCATGGCACTGGGGAATTTCCTCTACTCTTTTCTTCTGAAAGGTACCTCACACCAGGAGTGCAGCATCCCCATTATGATATGTGCCAGTTTAAGCACTGGTAAATTAATTCACATGCCTCACGTGGGACATGAATCCATAATCTTCTGCACCAAAAGGGAGTGCTACTTGAGTAACTGAGACTGTCTTACACTTTTCTGGATTGCTCATCTATTTTTTTTTTTACTTCACTAACATACAGCATTGATCATTATACAGTCATTAGCATATAGCTTTTCCAACCCTTGTTTTCTGGCTGGTCACGTCATGTGATAATATCTTCTGAAAAATGCACAGCCTGTTTGTCACTGTTTGCTGTGCAAATGAGCTTAGCATGACATGGCAGGGATTCATTAATCCTGACCCCTGTTATTGTAGTAAAACTGCAAATTTGATATTGTCAGGAAAAACAAAATGTGCTTATACGACATAAGCATAAGAAACAATGGTCAGGATTCTTGAATCACTGTTTGTCATGCTAAGCTTGTGTGTGCAATGAGCAGCAATGACTGAGCAGTTTGCAGTTCTGGAAACAGCAGTACCCATTGGAGATGGCTGTAAAACAATGGTTAGCAGACAAATATGGTAATAACCATATAAAAAGTTAAGGCTGATGTTAATGAAGTAATTAATCATGGGGAAGTGTTTCAAAAATGTATAAAATATGCATGAATACATCTCACTTGCCTTAGCTGCGAATTCCCACACATGCTTGAATAGAGGAGAACTTAAAAAAAGGTGTTGTCACAGTCATTGTAAACCTTTATCTGCAACAGACCAGTTTGTTCTCAAGAGCAACAGCAAATAAGTGTAATCAACCTGTGATAAAGAAATAGTACAATACATTAACAGAAGTAATTAGCAAGTAAAATTCAATAACATATATATAGAGATGTCATAACAATAGCTTATATATCTGTAATAAACCCAGGAGTAGTACAGACGGACAATTTATAGAGCAACATAATATGGCTATACAGTCAGTTAACAGCATCAGAAAAACAAAACAGTGCAAACAAGGATGCAAGCCCTGTAATATTCCATATGTACCCCCCAAAATTGTGTATAAGCTACAGAAGGGAAAAAACAATAGCACATGCAAGAATGTCCACCTACCAAGCAGAACAAAGTCAGAAGCAGACAAGTTGTCAACAATGTAACAAATGCATGCATAAGCCATTCAAGTTAATAACAGGTCAACTTTTAAGCATTTCTTACATTAATACTAATGAACATTGCACACATTAATGTATTTCCCAATCTGAATGAAATACATGACAGATGACTTCAAAAGAATCATTTAAACACTGCAGGTATACAACCCTCTTGGTAATTATTTATCATTATACTAAAAGAATCAAATATTCCTATTGAACAATAGATATATTGTAAAATACAGAAACTGCCTCTGCAGTCATAATTGAAACTGTTGTCACCATTTGTTTTAGCAGGAGTTGAGAAAAAAGGCAGTCTTCCCCAGCACAACAAAGCTCTATAGCTCGATCCTGCGATATGGTGTAAATAAAAACCACAACGCCCATGTAACATATGGTAAATACGTCTCAACTCATTAACATTCCTGAGTCACTCAAACTGCTCAACATGCTGGATGGGTAAATAAGGTGTTAGTTCTTATACAATGATGTGCACACACCTGAGCAGTACAAAACCGAGAATTAAGAGTTTTGGCTAGGTAATGACTTGCAAGGTTGAGTCACTAGCAATTCTGCTTATTCAATTACTTATCATTCCTGTTAATGAAAAGCACATTTACAGAAGGGGGTGCTAGAAAAAAAAGCCTTAAAGAGAAGGTTTAAGTTATATTTCCTAAGTCATGAGAATACCTTGAGACACCCTTTGGTTATCATTTTGTAGTATGACTGGGTGCCTTTGTTAACAAAGTAGCTGTAACTGATGGCATAGATACAACTTAGAAAGACAGAAAAAATCATACTCATGGCAAAATTAATGCATTCATGGTACAAATGTAATACAATGAAGTAATGCACACAAACTGAAATCAAAAACCCTACTGTTACAGATAGCTGTGTGTAACCTCATATGTTTTACCATCCTCCCATCTGCAAAACCTGATTTTTCTTGTATTTTGCTCTGCCCTCCACAGCATATTCCTATAGAAAAGTCTGGCTGCTCACTGGTACTTTAGTGAGCGGACTTTTTTCTATTGATATATGCTGGATTTACAACGGGCATGCTGGTTGGGCTGTCCAATAACCATGCACATTTTTGAATAGCAATAAGCCATTATTGTATAATTTCATACATAAATGCTCAAGTGGCAAATATGTTTATTGTGTCAATGTTTCATTGTAATGCCATAGTCGCAGGGTCCAAATCTAGTGAAAGTGTCATCTCTGTGAAAGCAGGGATCCTTTCCTTAAAAAAAAGCTACTTGTATAAGCCCACAAAGTTGAGAAATCCACACAGTGATTATTTTCTGTGTGTATGTGTGTGTGTGTGTGTGTGTGTGTGTGTGTGTGTGTGTGTGTGTGTGTGTGTGTGTGTGTGTGTGTGTGTGTGTGTGTGTGTGTGTGTGTGCGCGCGCGCGCGTGCATGAATGCGTGCGTGTGTGCATGTGTGCATGCATGTGTGGCTTCATCCTTTGTGTGACAGTTAATATTGTGCATTGGGGTTGTCAGCAATGCATTTCACTGAATGAGAGTTCACTTACTATGGCAAAAACTAAAAATTTTACTTTGCATGCACAAATGCTTAGCCATCAGTAGCACAAATGCTTAGCCATCAGTAGCACAAATGAGGTTTGGCAACAAACCAATTTGTCCAGGGACATCTTCAGGTAGGGTCAAATAAATATAGTAGCAGGAATTGAGGGAGGGGGGATGAAAGGGTAGTGAAGGGCTTAAGGGATTTAAGCAAGTGTAACTGGGGAAGGAATCACAATTTGGCATGATCTTGCTATAGCAGGTTCTACATCCGAGATGATCTGTAGGCACTGGTGTCAGCAGGTAGGCCTTGAAATAGTTGGTATGGAAGAGGTGGGTAATGCTTGCTAACAAGGGTTTAGGGTACTCTTGGTTGTGTCTGCATCATTTAGTATTGAATTCCAAGTTATTATTCAGTGTGGTTGCTTGTGGGCTGAATAGGTTTGTGATGCTGTAAGTGGGTTGCCTCTTACCTTTACTGGATAAGCAACCTTGTGATGTAGTAATACTTGCGAACAACCTTGTGATGTAGTAATTTTTTTTCTTTCAGAAGATTAGACCTGTTAAATGGTACCAAGTAGCATAGCAGTGTGCAATCTATTACTTAAGAATTTTCTATTCTGAAACATTAAAAGGCGCTCCTCTTCATAACCTTGTCTGATGATCTTATGGTTCAGACGTTTACACCTACACTTGTTAACACTACACCATTATGATCTAAAGTCAGAAATAGTCAAATCGGGTCTGTTTATCTCCTTCTTGTTTAGTAGCGATAGTACAATAGTGAACGGAGAAGTCTTTCCCGCAACTAGGGTTTCTTGAAGAGAATGAGTGCCTGTTTTGCAGGTTGCAAGTTTCCTGTGAAGAATGGTTGTCAGCCGTGCATGTATGTGTGCTGCTAATGGCCGTAGGGGAGGGTTAAGTCAGGGTCTGGCTTAATATATTTATTTCACTCCACCTCCTTTCAGTCATAGCAGTACAGCAGTTGGCAAATTTGCCTTTCATGCAGCTGGTCATCAGCTGTATTCCCACATCAGGCAAAATAAATGTCAATAATACAGCGCAGCAGAAGTGTGCTACAATCTTCAGTGAGCCATTAAGTGAGGCACAAGCCATATATTTGGTGCCAGCACGTTTCTCGGCTGACTAAATTTGCTTCAGGTTTAGTGGATGTTTTAATATCACAGTTGGCACACCAGACTATCAAGATAACTGGTAAAGAAGTCATAACTGCTATTTTGTAAGCCATACTTGTTCTTTTCTAACTTCTATTTATTTTAGCGTTATGTGAAGGCATTTTTGTTTCTGTTTAAATATTTCAGTTTTGAGGCATTGTCTGATTATTATTATTATTATTATTAGTAGTAGTAGTAGTATTTTCAGGATATCCATGATTTTACAAAACAGTGTGAGTATGCTCTCAGCCCCCTTGGAGATGTTCACACTAATACTATTTCAACCCCTTTGGAAGGGGTGCTGAGGGGCAGTATCTCTCATCTGTCCAGTTTGTCTCATGTTTTGGTTTACTCTTCGTAGAATTTGTGGGTTTTGGCTAAATTACTGAGGATTGAAGTAAATAAATAATGGCATACATTTGACTTTGTGGGCGGAGGGTTTTGATCATGGGGCTGTGCACATTTGCTGTGGGCCGCACACCTTTTAGAGATTGCTTGCATCATTGGCCCCTCCTTGACTGCGTGGTGCAGAGTGGTACAATACTTCTGTTGATGGGAAGTTACTTACTATTGTAGTGGGGGAGTGATCTGAGATGTGTTTTTGTCTTGGTAGGGGATCAGGTACTTCACCCTACGTTTTGTTATCTTCTAATAGAAATTCCTTGTAACCGCTGATCATTAGGTCTATCAAATGAAGGTCAAATTAACAGAATCAGGGAAGAATCTGGACTTAGGTGCACTGTTATTTTAATATATTGACAGAATGTGAGGATGTAAATTGGAATGTGAGTATTGCTTGTTTGTTTTGTCCAGCACACTCCAAGTTCTTGGTGTGTAACACTACAAGATGGCTAAAAAGTTGTTCTTTTCTTGCCCCGTGTGATGGGTGATCCCAGAGAGGATATATTCTGCATTGTGATTCAGTGATTGAGATCTAGGCCTTCAGGTTCAAAGGTCTGGGTTGATTCTTACAGGTATGGGGAAACCATGGGAAGTTTACAGTTCAGGTCACGAGGCACATGCTAATAACATGTGATCACCATGCAGGAGTGGTGTACAGCTTGAGGTTGCAAAAAAAAAATGTCCAGGGCTGGCCTCATATTTTGGTCCATTTTTCATAAATTCATGGTTATTTGGCAATTACTGGAAAACCATTAAAGTATGAAGTCAGAATGATGACAGACATTTGATTTTCAGGCTTCCTACCCTTAGGGAAATTCACATTAAAGCAACACCCAAAATTCATGATAATACAACACTACGTATCTATCACTTTAAGCTTTTAAGAGCAATATTAAAAAAAAACCTCTATTCTGAGCATTTTCTCATTATTATTTATAGCTTTGTACACATAATTTTGCTCTAGGAGGTTTAGAGGTATGATTGGCAAGCACTGTTATTGCTGTTTGCAGTAAGAAAACATTGCTTCTGCCCAGATAAGGCAGAATGGACAGGTGATAATGTGCTTGACTTAAGGTAAGGGGTTTGATTCCAATCTTTGTTGGGGGATCATTGAGGGGGTTGCGGAGCTGGTATGTATGAAGGGGCTGAATTGATAAGCACCACAGTTTTGATACTGTTCATGAATAGGTTAAAGGAAAATTCATGGAGGCTGCCAGAATCCATACAGCGATTCATGGGAGGTGGGGTTATAGGTAATGTAGATAGGCTTGGGGGTAGGGCCAGGGACTTGGTGGCTTATTGCTTCCGTCCTCTCATTCCATGGATTTGTCATTTTTTTTTTGTTTGTTTTTTTTTTGTTTTCTTTTGTTTTTATTTTTTGTTTGTTTTTTTTTACAATATTCTGCTGTACTGCAGAAGTATGGAAGGGTTTAATTTCTCATTTCCCTGATTGTTGTCCTTCCTTCTATTTCCAAGATGTGGGACATTGTCACTCAGACAGTAGAGCAAATGGTAAACATTTTCTAACAGCTCACTAACAACTTTAACTAGAAAGTATTGGCTGGTTAAAATGGTTTACAGCATAGGAATGAAATATTTGTCATGGATATCAGTTAGAATGTTAACATGGAATTTGTGACAAGCTTTTGAGGTGGGACATTGTGGGTACGTAAACTTTTATGACCCAGATGGGGACAGTTTCTCAAGCTGAGATCACTGGAGAGATATGGGTATGTTAGGGAGGTATTTTACTCCCCTCCTTTTTTTAGCACCCTATGTTTCATTGGGGTGTACCTGTTGGTGTTATAGCCATGGTAGAACAAAGCAGACCATGAGCAGCTAACAAGAGCGCACTCTCTAACAGATGAATGGGTAAGTTTGTTCATTTTAATTGGGGTAAAAGTGATTGTGTGAGGACATTCTTGTGGGGCTTGTTTGCAGAAATGCTCCCAAGACTGTGGTGACTCAGGTATTTCATATTTTATTTGTCTGTTGTCTACGAGGTTTAGTAGTAACATACTCAAGTTGGTAGCTCACTTTATGTTCTGCATGCTAATTGGTGTCATGTAAATGCATGAGGTCAATTATTGTTGCTTGTGGCATAAGACTGCCTTTTGCAGCTGTGTTCCTTAGCTGCCTGTTAAAAGATTTTTGGGGGATATGGTCATGCCAAGTTTTTGAGAATAGATGAGGTGGGATAGTGTGCCTGTTGTGTGGCTGAATAAGGCAGGCCCTTGGCAGCTCCTAATGTCATTAAGAAGCTTTGGTATATATGTGTGCAGGGGATTTACAGTTTTCTTTTCTTTTGCTGATGGAGAGCGCAAAGCCTGAAGGAGGTGGATTTGGAAGGTGACAGGTGGTTGCAGATAGGGAAGCGCAGAGTGGGCATTAGTCAGTGGCCTGAAGGAAGCAGGCTCAAAAGTTGATGTTGTGCACAGTGAGGTTGCAGATGGATGAGTGCAGAGTGGGCATCAGTCAGTGGCCTGAAGGTGATGGATTCTACTGGGCTGGTTATGTCAGTCACTGGAGTGGTGCATAATGAGCTCACAGATAATCTTACTTTTAGGTGCTCATTAAGCCATGTCATATTTAATGCAGTTTGTGAGTAGTATCGAGACAAGTGACACTGAGGTATGTTAGAGGCAGGATAGAGCAGGTTAGGGGGTTATTTATGGGACGTAGGAGTTGTCCACGGGGGGGGGGGGTTGAGTTGTGATAATGTGAAGCAGGATTGGATTCTGTGGGCATGATAGTTGGGTTTGAGTTTTTCTGTGGTGGTAAGGCTATGCAGATGGGTTGCTCAGTGGTTGGTGCTACTTTGAGAGTTTAGCACTGGACTTCATTAGATTTGGCATCGGGATGCAGGCAGCCAGAAGGACATATTGTCATCTGGCCCCCCTTTTAAGGCTAGATGAAGGGTGTGACAGGGGGCATTTTGGTTGGGGTCATAATTTGGGGGGGTTGACTTGTGGTTTGTTTGACAGTGGAAAGGAAGGATGATGGACGGGATGTTGAATAATTTGAGATGCAGATTAATCTGGGATAGGAGGTTTAGTGGGAGTGGTTGGAAATTATGGTTCATTTCCATCTGTTTAATATGGCATTGGTATGGGTTGTGCGTGTGCTGTTAGAAGGGGTGTGTCAGGTTACATTAGAGTTAAAGGCATGCTGGAGAAGTTTGGGGTACCTTTTATAGGAGTGCTTATGGTAGGGCATTACAAGATTGGTTAAATTTGTGTTGCAGGTGCATGTGGGAAGGAGTTTGGTGGGAGAGATTTAGTTATTGATTAGGCTTGAGGAACAGGTAAGACAGTTTAGCTGGTCAAGGAGGATTTAGGTGTGAGTAGTATAGTTGCACGGGTGACAAGGCTAAGTGAACTTACAAAATTTCGGTCGATGGTTCATTGGTTTGAAGGGTTGAGGCAGGTTAGAGAGTGTGAAGATTATAAAAAAAAAGAGATTGCCAAATGTTTTCTTCTCTTATAATGGATAGTGGGTATGATGGTGAGATTACTAGGCAATTGATCCATTAGGAAAGGAAATCTCATTTTGGTCATTAGTATATCCATTAGGTGGATAAAGTGGCTTCAGTTAACCATGATGGCATGTCACTGACCTTGTTTTGTTTTTGGTAACATTGGGCATTTTAGGGTTCTGGTGGTACATTGTGCTTGTGTGGTTTCACCTGGCTTGGGTTTAGTGTTTTGTGGTGCATTTGGCAGGAGATTACCTGGGAATCAGCCTGGTCAGGCCTTTTGGCAGATGGAGAGGGATGTTGATGGGATTTGGCAGATGGAGAGAGAGGCTGATGGGGATTGCCATTTGCTGACAAATGAGGCATGTAATGTTTGGTTGGGGATATAATTTGGGGGACTGGGTTTGTGGATGGAAGGAAGGATGATTGAGGGGATGCTGAATTTGGAGTTTTCATGTTAAGCTGGTGTAGGAGATTTAGCTGGAGTTGTTCAGGATTAGGGTTCATTTTAATTGTTTAATATGGCAGCGGTATGCCTTGTGGTGGTTGTGCTGTGAAAATGCCATGATAGCCGTTTAAATGTCTTATTGCTTATAATGGATAGTTGGTGTGTTAGCAGGATTTCTATTAAATTGAATTTTGAAAAGAGATCTCATTTGGTTATTATATTCATTGGGTGGTAAAATGGGGTTGCAACTTGACATGATGGTATACAATTGCCTCTGCCTGGTTTCAACTGGCAATGGGCTTAGTGATTGGTTGTCCATTTGGCTGGTAATGACCTGGGAATCATTACAAAGCTTCTACTGGTAGTTAGATAAGTGAGTAGTTAGCTCATTCACAGTGGTTATGCTAGCTTATGAGGTTATGGTTTGTTACTTTAGCATTGGAGAGGGATCAGTGGTTTGCTTTCAGCTGTTTAGGCAAATGGCTAGTTTTGCGATGTGACAGGGCTTTGGGAGGTCGTGGTACAGATCCAGTTTGATCAGAGAGGATAGGGTACACCAAATGATGTTTGGCTTAATGCCTTTTAATGGTGGTGAGATTGTTGGAAATTTGGTCGGAGACAGGGGGAGCAGCCTGGTCAGGTTGGTGGGTGGAGAAGAAGGGCAGGCTTGCCCTCTTCTGTTCCACCTCTGGTGATGGATGTTTAATTCAATGAGTTTGGGAAAGGAAAGTGAGTGGTTGGACACTGCTTGATAAGTAAAATAAGTGAGTGGAGGTAAGCTGGTTATTTGGTTGGATGTGTAATTCAATAAACAGTAAATCAAGTGAGTCGTGGTATGCTGCTTTATAAGTAAGCAAGTGGAAGTAAGGATGCTGCATACTGGGACAGGATGAGTGGGGTCACACTGTCGTTGTTAAAGTTACATGGATGTTATGCTCAAATATATCATTTGTTGGTTGTAATTAAATTTTGGTTAACAAAATTATGTTGTTGGAAGTTTAATAAAGGTCGTCAAATGTCATTCGGTGTGATGTGTTTAATGAAGTGGACTGGGACAAATGAGGTTTGGTAACAAACCAGTTTGTCCAGGGACATCTTCATGTGGGGTCAGATAAATATAGTAGCAGGAATTAAGAGGGAGGGGGGATGAAAGAGTTAAACTGGAATGAGGGATGATTGGGAGGAAATGAGATAAGAGTAGGGAGGGACTTAAGGGGTTTAGACAAGTGTAACTGGGGAAGAAATCACATTTTGGTGTAAACTTGAACCCACCCTCCCCCATTTTGTGGTGGAATAGTGGAAATTATGGTTATTTTATCAGTCTTGGTAGGACAGAGAAGAGGGGCAGGCTTGGCCTCTTCTGTTCCCCCTCTAGTGTTGGGTGTTCAATTCAATGAGTTGGGAAAGGAAAGTGAGCAGTTGGATGCTGCTTGATAAGTAAAATAAGTGAGTGGAGGTAAGCTGCATATTTGGCTGGATGTGTAATTCAATAAAAGGTAAATGAAGTAAGTGATGGGACGCTGCTTCATAACTAAGTGTGTGGAGGTATGGACGCTGCTTACTGGGACAGGATGGGTGGGGTCACACTGTCCTACCAAACGTTACATGGATGTTATGCTCAAATACTCCATCTGTCAGTTGTAATTAATAAACATTGGTTACAAAATTATGTTTATGGAAATTAAATAAAGGTCATCAAACATCATTCGGTGTGATGTGTTTATTGAAGGGGAACAGGACAAATGATGGTGGTGGTACACCTCAGTCATCACTTTGGACAGTACTAAATGTAAAAACTCCTAATATGTAATTTTCTCAGTGGTTTAATCTGTTAATGAAGTATGTTCTAAATAAGCACTGCAGGGTTTGACTACACATTAGGTTTCATTTATCTGCATGGTTAAGAATACATGTGTGTGTGTGTGTGTGTGTGTGTGTGTGTGTGTGTGTGTGTGTGTGTGTGTGTGTGTGTGTGTGTGTGTGAGTCTGTGTGCATGTGTGTGTGTACACGTGTGCGTGTGTGTGCGTGTGTGCATGTGTGTGCGTATGTATGCATGTGTGCGCACGTGTATGTGTGTGCGCGTGCGTGTGTGTGTGTGTGAGTCTGTGTGCGTGTGTGCATGTGTGTGTGTGCGTGTGTGCGTGTGTGTGTGTGCGTGTGTGTGCGTGTGTGTGTGTGTGTGTGTGTGTGTGTGTGTGTGTGTGTGTGTGTGTGTGTGTGTGTGTGTGTGTGTGTGTGTGTGTGTGTGTGTGAGAGAATCTGTGTGTGTGTGTGCGTGTGTGAGTCTGTGTGCGTGTGTGCGTGTGTGTGCGTGTGTGTGCATGTGAGTCCATGTGAGTGCGTGTGCGTGTGCGTGTGTGTGTGTGTGTGTGTGTGTGTGTTTTCTGTACTTTAAGCTGAACTATACATGCAATTTAAATGGTGAATGTTGTTACATAATTGTGAATAATGGCTGCTAAACAGTTAAATTTTATCAATGTCACCTGCAGCACTCATACCACTGATTATACTAAAACACTTCTATGTACATTCTGTGAAAAATAGTACATATGCAAATGTATGAGTCTGTAAAATTAGCAAGATAATGAAGTAGGTAAATATGAAGAGTACAGCAATACAACTATCAAAATATATATAACCGTGGCTTCAGTGGACTATTTTTTTTTCATTATCTCGAATGTACATTGTACTGATATATGCTGTGGAGAACATCTCGTCCTGTAAACTCTGTATGTCCCCTTCGTGAATATGCTTTATAACATAAATGCATCGTGATATCAACGAAAACAGCATATCAACACACAAAGTCAATAATTTCAAAATTGCTTCTTACTCTTTACACAACAGTTGGCACAGAACACTGTCTCTATGTAGGAATGACTGTAGAGTTTGGCAAAACCTCAGAAAATAATCACACATGTACTAAGACTTTAACATTGGCCATGCAACCATGATTTGCCTCAGCATATATAAATTAGCATTGAATATATTACAAAAAAAACAATCCAATGGAAAATTTTCCATAGGAATAAATATTTGCTTCAAAGTATTTCCCCTAGTGAGGAACATCTCAAAGCACAGCAGTTACAGTGTTGTCACAAGAAGGTTTATATCCAGTAATTTACAAAATTCTACACAACATCTTACAAATTTGGAAAGTCATTTCTCATATAACATTAACAGTTAGTACACAGAATACATAATTTCATGCTCCTTTTTGTCATGGGTTCATTTCCCATACTGCTGTCACTCACAGTTATTACATTTTGCATGTGCTGGTAAGGGATGTGCAGTAGTTAAAATTTACATAATGATGACACTGAATAACAAAAACATCATGAAAATGTTCATGTCATATTTATTTGTGACAGTGTCCATGTTATGAATGCTGCCAACAATCAGGGTACATGAGCAGAGGTGGCAGTATATCATCTGAAATGTAACTAAGATTTCAGCATAAACCAAGAGTTACTGGAGCATTTGTACATAAACTGGTCAGCACATGTGGCCAAGAATTACTACCACTTTTCTCACCCAAAGAGGAAATTGAAGAAATAGTATATGCATTCCATTACAATTAATTGCTGTGCTTTCTGCCACACAAATGCAGTTCTCTAGCTTGACCATCATAGTGCACAGGCAGGTACATGTGAGATCTGAATGCCAATTCTCTGCCATTTTTCCTGAGACCTTTAATAAGACCTGGCAGGTGACAAGAAGAATAGTGCTCAATTTAGAGCACTGAGGTTGTGTGAGGAGGAGTCCTAGACTTTTGTAGGACTCCTCATTAAATGTTAGAGGTGATGTTGCTGCAGAATAACTATACTGGGTTACAGTGCAAGGCTAAGGGTTGGAATAGCTTAGACAGGGCTTTCACCAGTGCAACTGTAATCCCACACATGGCTGAACAATGTTGTCACCATTATAGTGACTTAAAAAGGTGCAAGCAGATCCTCCGTCACTCATGGCAGGAATATTATCAGACCCACAACCCACCTGTATTGAGTAAGCATAGTGGCCCTTTACTAGGCAATACAATACCATGACCTGTCAACATAAACAGGTCCTCATTTTTTTTTATTTTCTGTGTTTTTTCTAAAGAGATTGAAGGAAATATAGAGGTACATCAGGAGGGATTACAATATGGCAGATATGTGTCATGTATGACTGATTGCCATTTTATAATAACAGTGACTGTAAAAATATGTTGTCAATTCTCTGGACATGAGTCATAATTGCTTGATACAGTAATACATGAATAGGCACTGTCTATATATATGCAAATCACACATAACTGGATGAAAACCTTGCACCATTGCATTAGCCATTGTTTGAGTAAACATGGATGTATGTGAGTTCAACTCAAGCAGCAGTAATTACTCATAAGTACTTCATATTTATTATTTTGTAATCACTAACTTAGAATAACATTTTCTCATTTCACTTAGATAGTTATGACATGTAATGCATAAAACAGATGTCCAATAGTCACACTATTTGCATAATATATATAATAATAAGGAGAATAAGCTTTGTTTTAACACAAATGTAAGTCTTCATCATATGTGGATGTGACAAATCAAATTCTTTGCACAAATGCAGTGTTAGGTTGTGAGAAAGTGGAGAGCTATGGTGCTCTCTCACCATCATCATGCACATTCCTTAATAAATCCTCCAGTGTCATACCCTCTTTTTGTTCCCCAATTATTCATATTAACTCCATTTCACACCTTTAATCTGGTTAAAAAACAGATTCACACACATGACCTGAAATGTCCCATAAATAGAACTCTGTACTTCTGTCCTCAGCATTTGTGAGACACTTGGCACTACACAGCAACACTAAGTGATGGTAAATAACACTGTGCATCCTATAGCAAAAACTGATGAATTTACCTTGAGCTGCATTCATTTGAAGCCCATCACACTACTGTGCTTAGTCCTGCTGCATTAATGAAAGCAATACTGGTAGCAATATGAGAAGGTCATTACTGTTATTTGTATAACAGACTCCAGAGTATAACGGGCAACATATGGGAAGTGTCCTTTCTCATTACTGTTATTAAGGCATAGTCCCTTGCTTCATACTTTTCTAGTTGTCTTATGAACTGTGTGATTTTTTTTTGGTATCTGAAGTATGACTTTTGTGGTGTAATCATACAGTGCTCATATCCAGTAAATGTTTAGATACATTTGCAGGTATTTGAATACTGCATTATGTACATTATTGTTTTCCTAAATATTTTAACTGGCAATGTATTAGATACATATGTTACTCCCCACCACTTTCTTGCTTAATCCTGAATTACTCTACCAGTATCCTACCCCTGCTTGCTTTATATTTTGAACATTTTGAAAACAGCATAACCAGTGTTTTAATGATGGCAAACTAAAGGCTAATGCAACACATATATGGGTAGGAATTCCTCATAAACTGAACTGAAATGGCTGTACTCTTCAACTGCACACTGCTTGGTACTGAGCAACAAAGACTACTGCTACCTCACATTCTAAGTTGAAAAACTAAAAAAAAAACCAACTACTCGTGTACTAAGATTTAGCCATCAGTCGTGCGAATGAGCTTGGCAGTATTACTCTTCACTAAGTGAATATGGAAAAGCAAAAACAATGTCAGTGTCTTCTATTGTCTGTGTATGGTTTATTGGCTTATTGTAGTCAGGATATGAGGAGTTCATTGCAATGCAATCTGTCTACGTCCTAATGTAAATAATAGTGTATTGATATGCATTACCCTTCTATGTGTGTTCCAGTGAATTGGTACACCTGCAGACACACTTGTGGAATAGTATTAATGAGTACAGTGTATATATTTTGCATGGCTTATAGCTACCTTCTGCATTGTGTGCACATCACAAAGACTTGTCAACAATACATGAAAAACACAAGACTTTCATATAATAGTCAGGAATGCATGAGTGGCAGTCTAATGATTGACATATCTGACTATAAGCCATCAAAGAACTACTCAATACTCTTTAATGTGACACACACACACACACACACACACACACACACACACACACACACACACACACACACACACACACACATCACACATAAATCATTCACAGCACAATTAATGTCAGCTATTTGATATAGGAGTCATTGCTACAGTATGTTGTGAGTTCTGATCAACATATTGATGTTTATCTGTCAGAACACATTGCCCTTTCTCCCAAACATATAGCTTGTGAAGTTCAGCTATGTGCAGTCCAGCATTTATAATAAGACTTCAACTGTGGTGTGAGGAGCTAATACACAGTTCTATAGGCTGTGGTCCTAAATAGGCAGGTGTTCAAATCCAGCAATGACTAGTTACTAAGAGTGTATCTTACTATAGTGACAGGTAGGACTGGCTTATCCAGCAGACCTGATGTATGCACTGCTACTAAGCATAAACATTTACATGGTAAGTGGGGTCCCTCAACTATTTTAGGCCAAATATATGCCTTACAAAACATTGATGAGGTCATTTCTTCAAATGTGTCCTATCTCACACTTCTAGTATTTTTTTTCCTATGACAAGAGTAGCTAATGTACAGTTCCCTAAATTGTGGATTTAAATATGCAAGTGTACAAATCCAGCAAAGTCTAATTAGTAAAAATGTGTCCAACTATAGTTACAGGCATGAGTGACTTAGCCAATAGATATCATGTGTGCACTTTCACTCACTGGAAAGATTTACACAGAAAAGGTCTCCCTAACCATTCACTTTCTTTTGGTCACAAAAACTGTCTTGCAGCACTTTTATGAAGACATCCCTTCAAATGTGTGCTGCCTCACACTTGCAGTAAGATTTTGCCTGTGGTGTGAATGGCTAATACACAACTCTATAGAGTGTGGACCTAGATAAGCAGGGGGTCAAATCCAGCAATGTCTAAGTACTGTATGTGTGTAAGATGATCATCACTGACATTACTAACTTAATAAACAGATTTCTATATGACTGACTCACCCTTGTATGAACACTAATGCAGCTAAAGGATTTTGACCTCTCAAACTACATTTTAGCCATGCTATTAACATTCAAAAACATCCTTTCAAGTGAGTGCTTTCTGACAACTGTTCTATGAAATCTTCTGTGACATGCACAGTTAATAAATGAAGTAAAAAATCAGGCCAACACCACAAACTGTGAAAAAACAGAAATGCAGGATGAAAGCACTTCAAACACCCAGGAAGCTTCAGCTATTCAGCTCTTTAATAGAAATGTAAACAAACCAGAGTACCACACTGTAAATGTTAAGCGTTTTTCGTCTGTTGCAATGACCAGACTTCTTCAGACAAATAACCATAATGTGTAACTACTGTGGTTGAATAAGACATAATTGAAAACAGGTAATAATGGATACATAAACAGCTGTAATGAGAATAATTCAACATACAGTAACACTTCAATGGCAGACAGGATTTTGATTCCTTAAATACATTTTAAGTGAGCTACGTGGCTTTCAACACATCACTGAAATCATCACTTCAAGTGTGTGCATTCTGACATCTCTTCTTATGATTTCTGCCATGCCATCAGCAGTTAATACACATTTAGGTACAGTGCAAACCTAGATAGGTAGATAGGTAGGGATCAAATCTGGTAACATATGTAAGACAATACCAACAGACAGGACTGGTTTACTCAATAGATGGCAATGTAGCTGAGTCACAAACTGTGTGGTCAGTAACATGGCTAAATGATTTTTCACACTCAAACTACATTTTAGGGGAACCATAACCATTTTAAAGCACTACCAGAATAATTCCTTCAAGTGTGTTCATTATTACACTTCAGATATGATTTGTTCTATGGCATCAGTGGTTGATATCCATTTCAATGGACTTTCACTCAGACAGGTGTTCAAGTCTGACAAGGTGTAAATAATTAGTGTGTAAGTGAATACTAGCAGACAAGCTTGACTTCTCCAAATGAATATATGTTTGAAAATTCACTTAGTAGAAACATTAACAACTGGAGATGGAAAGGTCAACTTTTGTACTCCTTTTAATAGAAGCCATGTACATTCTAACAATGCTCAAGTTATCCTTTCAGGCATTTTTCTGACAAGTGAGATATGAATTTTTGTGTTGCTTCAGTTAGTGAACAGGTCTATAGGGCTTTAACATACATATGTTTAAATAAATGCTGTCTCCTTTGCAACTTTTGTTCACAGATGTAGTAACAGGCTAGAATTGCTTATTCAGCAAATCTTGATATGTGACACGATACATAGTGGTTACTAAATGTTATATGGCCTGTTTTCTGATATTTGTTTGTGTTTTTTGGATTGTGGGTGATGTTCATCCAGTAACTGCTATACTTCCTTAAAAGTTACCTATTATAATGATGTATTTATTACATTTCTGTTGCATGATAGCACAAACCACAATAAGTAAGTGATGGGGCTCAGTTATTGACATTTGTCATTTTGTAGCAAACACTTCAGAGAACTTGCTTCCAGCAGCATGGCTGTGCTGATAGCCACTCAGTGGTGGTAGTGGCTGATACATGGAGGATACCTACCTTCTTTTAGGCCAGTATACACTAGGAGTTACACAGTTCACTTACTACCTGATGGTATTGTTACACCTGTTTTCAAGATACATTGCATATTGTGATCTAGGTATTATGATGATGAGTTGCACAACGCTGAATTCAGTAAACATTTTTATTCATAACGTTAGTAAAATCATTCAGTGTGTACTTTGTCATACTCTATTAACTATGTATGTGTGGCAAAAGTAGGTATTACACATGTGAAATGATGCTTATATATGTGCAAATGCTTTCCAATCAGGTTACATGATATAAATTGAAATGGTGCATGCATCAGTTATCTTCACATAATACTGGCATCAAGCACACATGTGTTGTGACATCTCCTATGTGGTAGCTGTCTTATGTGATCTTCCTATCGCACATGTAATCATGCCCGTAGGCATATGACTCAACAGCTGTTACTGGATTGTCTTCACATGACTTGTACCTGCCAAGTTTTCCATCTTAGTAAACATTTCATGATGCCCCACATGTCCTGTGTATATACATTTCATCAGTTATATTTTACATATCTGTAAAAATGTATGTATAGTGACATGCTTTTCTATGAATTTTCTGTTGAATGTGACAGTTATGTTTCTGTGGCATATCTATGAGGATGTCATTGCATAAATTTGAGGACACATTCTCTGTCTCACTTCTTACTCTTTACAACATGGATGTTGCAGCCATAACTGTTAATATATGACCATCAATATTTGTATGGGCAATATGACTAGGTGATCATTAATTTTCTCAATCTGTCCACACATTTATGTGTGTGCTTTCCCATTATCCCTACATTGGTACTTTGATACATATATTCATATTTTCATAATTCAGAGAGAGAGCTCCATGTTACTGAGGTGCATAATGTGAAAAGGCATGGATGGAAACAGAAAACAATGCTTTGCCACTGTCCATGTATAGAGATACTGCTCCTTATTTGCTAGTAAGTATAAAGATGTGCTATATTTCCATATTTATATTAATATTACCAAAGCCAAGTAACTTACAAACTATTTTATGGCATCAGATGAGACCCCAGATGATGTTGATAAAACAGTTGTTGACTTTTGTACTGCAAGTTGTAAATCATGAGAGATAGTATTATTAATACTGTGGATTATATAAATAACCATGCTTTTTCATATTTCTGTAAAAATCTTCATAAAGAAGCACTAGGAAAGAAACTTCTTACTGTCATATGAAAGCTCAAGCCTAGCAGAACAAAAGTGTTCTGACTCTATATGTCTAGGAGTCAGATTCCAAAAGGGCTTTTCATGGAATAATATGCCAAATTTGGAATGCTCACTCATCACTTAAATCCAAAAGGTAGGATTCCACTAGCCCATTCGTGTATCCTAATAGGGACTGATACACCATATTCCAAAACTGGAACTGGGCTCACATCACTAAAATAATTTGACACTGTATACTGATAAGGCTCATCAATGAACAAGGTTAAATCAGTATGGCTTCTCAGTGAGATAAGTTAAATAAGGTACTGAAGATGCTCCCTGATGGGAAGCCAGACTGCCTTTAGTATCTACTTCCTTATACAAGTGGAGTTGTACTGAGGGTTGCAGGAGTTGAATGGGCAAAGTGCATTGACCCTCATGCACGTGCGGGTTGTGTGTATTGTGAGCTATCCCCCAGACCATTTTGGGGGTGGCTCACTTTAATGCCATCATAAAAATGGATTGACTTCTCTGGTGGCCTCATGGTCCTGCATCTCCTTCCCTCTTCATAGATGGAGTGAATGCAGTCATGATGGCCATGCTAGATATCATGCCTACATTCACCAAACATCTCTACAGGTGGAACTTGTCACTTTCATGTTAGGACATGAATAAATGAGTCTTCATGGGTTCTGTTCAAGCAGCTTTATTTCATACAAACACATCACTATAGAGGCTTACTGACTATAACTTAAATAACTTATATACAAACTAACAACTGCGATCATGCATTCTCACTCTCTGGCTGCTTCTATAAAATTGCACTAGGGATTGTACTTGTCTGTAATTTATATGTATACACACAGCCTCATATGGTTCTTAAAGGTATAGCACACACATGTTAGACTGATCTACATCCTCCCTCTTTGAAAAATAGATCATGCAATTGTCATGAGATTATTTGGCATGCAGACATCACAGGTAATCTATAGATATGCATTATACAATACTAAGAATACACACACACACACACACACACACACACATATGTATATATATATATATATATATATATATATATATATATATATATATATATATATATATATATATACACAATGAAGTCCACATTGCTGCGTATTTCACACCAGGCTTAGAAACTTGTCCATATCTTGTGACATAAAACTGGAAACTAGATTTAGCAACTGGGACAGTTTCTGCAAAATGGTTGACCTGTGAAATGTTCAACTCACTTTCTGGAACAGAATCAGACTTTTTGAACACATTCTTGTCTAGAAACAATGTCTGAGCTTCATTCTTTTATTTAGAGTTTGCATCCATCACAGATACAATTTTGTGACTGCATTGATGATGATTCTGGTACAGGAAGAAGATGTCTGCATTTCCTCCTTTACTACACGCCCTTGGAGTCTACCAAATAGGATCTCGGCTTGGCACAGATGTCTGCAATCTATCCTATTTGATCAAAACCTTTTGTTGTCTGGATTCATACCATCTCTACTTCCCTCAATGAATGAAGTAATCTGCTCGGTTTGTCATAACTAGATTTCTGGATATTACACTTCTTAAACAATTGAGCCTTGATGATTTTATTGTTCTTAGGTTGAAGCTGCAACAAACTTGATGAAATAGATAGCGTAGTTCTAGTTTATCTGGAAAGCAGTCTTTGAGCAGTTGAGCCAAGAACATCACCACAGGGTATGTTTCTGAGATTAAACAAATTTAAGAATACATCGGTATTGTCATGCTTTGACCTTTCAAGTAATTGCTTTGCACTCTGTACTGCACATTCAGCTAGACCATTGGATTGAGGATATACTGGACTACTAGTGACATGTACAAAGTCCCATTCTTTACCAAATTTCTGAAACAACTGGCTAGTGAATTGAGTACCATTGACAGAAAAAAGTTTGTGTGGACTACCATGAACTGAGAAATGATGTTTCAATTAGTAATAACAGTGGTTGAGGTTAAGTTTGGTAGCAGATCAATCTCAAACCAATTTGAATAAGAATCTACCAAAACCAAGTAGTGTTGATTGTTCTACTCAAAGATATCAGTTGCTACTGATGTCCAAGGTAGTTCAGGAACTGGACTTAGCAGAAACGGTTCTCTTTGCAAATGTGGTTTAGTACTACTGCATACTGAACAAAAAGAAATAACTCTATCAATGTCTTTTGATAATGAAGGCCAAAATACTAATTTTCTTGCCTTTCTCTTAGTGGATGATAAATCTGGTTGACCACGATGCAAAAACTGAATATATTCTTGTTGTAAGGAAGCAGGAACAACAATTTTAGGACCTGTAAAAATAATGCCATCTTCCATCAACAACTAATCTCTGTAAGGAAAATATGCTTGCACTTCAGGTGATACACTAGATCCGACATTAATGTAGTGATTAAGCTTTTGTGAAATTGTATCAATCTTAGTGTGAGCTCTTAAATCATCAAGTCTAGTGGTGGAAAAAGTATGCACTGACATCATATCAAAGTCAAAAGTCTCAGCATCAAACTATTCTGTTGTATTTCTAGGCAATCTAGATAATGTATCAGCCAGATAGAGCAATTTGTCTTTTGTGTAGACCATTTTGAAATTGTACTTTTGCAATTTGAGCATCCTTCATTGTAATCTTGCTGGAGCTGAATGCAAAGGCTTCTTTAGAATAGTAACTAGAGGATGATGATCAGTTTCAATCTGAATAGCTCAACCATAAATATAATCATGAAACTTGGAACATGCAAATACTATTGTCAAAAGCTCTTTCTCAATTTGAGCATATTGCATCTCAGTTTGAGTTAGTGTCCTAGATGCATAAGTTACTGGTCTTCCCTCTTGAAAAATAACTGCACCAAGACCAAATTTTGAAGCATGACAGGAAAGAGCAACTGGTTTATTCACATCATAGTATCTTAACATAGGTGGGGTGGCAATGTTTTGCTTATGGTCATCAAATGCCTTCTGATGATGTTCCAACCATGACCATGCAACAGTTTTGCATTTTAGCTCTCTCAAAGGTACTGTCAACTCACTGAAATATGGTATAAATTTTCCTAAATAGTTGACCATGCCCAGAAAATGCTGTAAAATTTGTACATTGTCTGATATCACTAGAATAGCTGCTTGCTTGGTTGGGTCAGGTCTCAAGCCTGTACTTGTAAACAAATGTCCCACATACATAACTTTTGGAAGCCTGAATTTGCACTTCAGAGGACTGAGCTTTAAGTTTACTTAACGTGTTCCATCTAGAGCTTTATTGACAGTTCTGTCCTACTCTGTTTCACCATTGCCTCCAACTAATAGATCATCTACTATCATGGTACAAGGATAACATGAAAAAAATTGTTCCATTGCACACTGGAAAACTTCACTTGTAGAATATATTACAAATGGCATCCTTAGGAATCTGTATCTGCCAAACAGAGTACCAAACGTAGTTAGAAATGAGGGCTTGCGATCAAGCATCACTTGCCAAAATGAACTCTGCATCCAAAACAGAAAATACAGTGGCATTCAGTATTAGAGCTGCAGCTTCTTCGACTGTGCACATTGGACGATATGGTATTTTTAATGCTTTGTTCAAATCTCTTGGATCAATGCATATTCTGATTTCATCTGAGCCTTTCTTATGAGCGGCTTTCAGTTGGTTCTGTGACTGGACAAATCACACCTTGCTGCACCATTTTATCCAACTGAGCTTTAACTTTATCTTGCATAGCTACCGGAACTCTTCTTGCTAATATGACTACATAAGTGATCACCAGGTCTAATTTCATGGAATACACAACTGGAAGTTTGCCCAATTTGTCAATGGAAACATCAGTATTCTCTAAGAAAATGGCTTTGGAAAAATCGGAACTCAGAACTGCACTCACATGATGAACTTCTTTAGCAAAAGAAAGCAGATTCATTCTTAAACTATTGTTGAGACCCAATAAATAGTGCACTGGTCACTGGACTACATAGAATAACAAGTTGTAAAAGTTCTCAGCCAAATAACATGAAAGTATCACTGAGCCTTCAGTTTGAATTTCTTCACCTCCATAAGCAACAAGTCTCACACTGCTGGTTACATTGAGTTTTTCATTAATTCTCACTCTTGCAAATGTGTCTGCTGATATAACATTACACTTTGACCCAGTGTCCACTTTGAGCTCTGTGGATTTTCCATTAATCTGGACCATACAAAACACTTCACACCTTGTTAATAAGTTTACTCCATCAACTCTTTCTCCAAGCACTGATACACCATCTATGTAGAAAGCTGACTATTTTGGCTCTACTTGATCAACTTGCTATTTTGTGGGACCTTTCTTTACAACTGTCTGAGGCTTACTTGATTTGCAAAAGGTTTGCAAATGGTTCCATTTTTTACACTTGTAAAATTGCTGACCAAATGCTAAACACTTCTCTCTTTTAGACTCATGATTTGCACCACAATTGCGACAGTTAACAATAAAGCTATATTTGGGTTTTGCCGACTCATCTTTATGTTGTACTGAGCTTGGGGTTGAGCTTGCACTTTTTCTGGAACTTGCTAGAAAACCTTGTGGTTTCTTTGGAAACACTGTAGCTGCAACATCCTTAGGCCTGTTCTTGTTTATCACATGTTACATACTGTCTATGTTTGCTCTTGAGCTCACTGAAACCATGCCTTTGTCACTTGCAAGCTTACTCGTATGTCTTTCTGTTACCTCATGGATCTGACAAATCTCTATTGCCTTGCTTAATGTTAAATCATTGTTATGAAGCAAAATCTTTCTCACAGTAGCACTATTAATACCACATACAAGTCTGTCCTTCATTAGCTCATCTTTTAAATCCCAAAACTGACATGTTTTAGCTCTGTTTTTCAAGTCAGTTATATAAGCTGCAAATGTTTCCCCTGGTTTCTGATCTCTTGTGTAAAACAAATGTCTCTCTAATGTAATATTCATCTGGGGGTTGCACATCTCTCTAAACTTGCACTTCAAACACTCAGGGTCCTCCCTTGAGTCAGTTAGCTCAACAATATGGCAGTCTGCACCTTCTCCTTCATACACTGCTGTTGCATATACAAATGAACGCTCTCTTTCTATGGCCTCAGACCCTGCTAGGATTAGCAAAATTAATGCCTGGTACATGCATCACTATCTGCATAAGCTGCCTGTATGAAAATATCATACTCTTCTTGCTCAATTATTCTCCAGTTTGCTGCAATATTTTGATTAAACACAAGTGGTTGTGGTTTTCAAAATCTGTCTGCCATAGTAACACATACCAGCAAAGGATGCACACACATACACATGTGCATAACTAACTGGCATAAACAGTACTTGCTCAGAGCCTTTGTGCTCTGAATTTTACTTTCTTTTGTTAAACTTTTCAGAATTATGCAAATGAATGAACTCGTAGTACTTTTGAATAACTTGACCTTGCAAAATAAACTTCTCTGGCTTTTCAATGCTTTGTTGAACTTTGCAAAATAACTTCTCAGACTCTTCGATGCTTTACTTCATTTTGCGAAATAACTTTTTGGACTTCTCGATGCTTTACTGTATTTCATGAAATAACTTTTTGGACTGTTTGATGCTTTACGGAGCTTTGCGAAACAATTTCTTGGGCTTTTCGATGCTTTGCTAAACTTTGCAAAGTAACTTCTTGGACTTTTCGATGCTTTACTGTATTTTGCAAAATAACTTTTCAGACTGTTCGATGCTTAATGGAGCTTTGCGAAACAATTTCTCGGGCTTTTCAATATTTTACAGAATTTTTCATTGCTAAGGCAGAAATGCTAAAGTCGTTTATCATTACTCACTACACTCTATGAATTGGTAAAGACAGAAATGCTAAAGTAATTGCTTGGAATTTTATCGATAAAGGCAAGAATGTTACAGTCATGCGTCATTGCTTGTTAAATTCATCACATTAAGAAATGTTTGAGAACTTTATGATGCAACTGAGTAATTCACAAGCACTATAATACTCTTGTAATCTTTTGTAAGAAACACCTTTTGTCAATGCAAGAAACATATCAGGCAACTGTACAATGCGAATAAATCGAATATCTGTTGCCCAAACTCAGTAGCTTTCAAAATAATTGTACTTTGTGAATAACTGCATGCAGCACACTGAAATGTCCCCAAAAATGTTGGTACCTTGCTAGGCAACTCTTTACAGTACAAGAAGCACTTTGTAATGGTGGCACTTTGCCAATAAACACACCCCACATAAGAACTTTTCTTCAAAATAACTATGCTTCGACTGAACTGCATGAACTAGTTGCATTTTGCACACAATGAGCTCTTTAAAATACATGCACAGCAATAAGCACATGCTGTAAACACTTTTACACACTCTGAGATACTTCAAATAATAAACAACTTTAATTACACCCTTGATGCAATACAAAGTCATAGTTATGCCCAAAAACATACAGTCGCCTTGCTTTATTTTGCTTAACGTCCCCTTTTCTATTCTTATTATATCCATTTTGCCATTTAAGCCCTTTTTTACTCCCAATGTACTTCCTTGTGCTCATTTTATTCTAAACATGCCCAATTCTGCCTTAAGCACACTTGTTTTGCTTTAAACATGCTCATTTTTTTTTTGCTTTACTGTTAGTTGTTTCATCAAATACTCTCATCTTAAACATTTTCTTTAGTTAACAAACATTTTCGTACTTTCTGCTTGCCTGATAATGTGGTTTGAGGCCTTGTAATGCCCCTTTTTGCCTTCCTTCACATTGAGTAAACAATTCATTTTATTTCTCGTTACCTTTGATTCTTTCTGGTTATGTCTGCATCCTTTTCTCTCAGTTTTACATTTGCTGTCGTCTTTACATCTCATGGCTTTGAATATTTTTCTCTCTTCCATCCTGGTTCTGATACCATGTCGCTTTTGTGTTAGGGCACGAATAAATGAGTCTTCATGGATTCTGTTCAGGCCGCTTTATTTTACACAAACACATCATTATAGAGGCTTACTGACTATAACTTAAGTAACTTATATACAAACTAACAACTGCAATCATGTGTACTCACTTTTTGTCTGCTTCTACAAAATGGCACTAGGAATTGCACGTCTGTAATTTATACATGCACACACAGCCTTGTATGCTTCTTAAAGATATAGCACACACATGTTACACTCTGATGTACAGAACACATGCACAGGTTGGCCTCATGGCCATGCAGCTTCATCTGTACATTGGATCTGATACTGCAAGCATGCTCCTTGCCTACAATATCAGGTCTGACATACAGATAGAAATGCTGTGCCCAAGGACTTCAGTCAGACTTGGCAACCCAGACAGGTGCTCAGACAGTTTCAACGCTACCCTCAGATGAAATAATCAGGTTATTAACATGTTAATGAATATCATTATCTGGTGTATACATAGTGAGACCCCAATCAGTTCAATATCTTAGTATCATGATGTATTTAATTGGGTGAATCTTGTCCTCTGAGATGATGTTGCCCAGGGAGGTGGGTTGGATTTTACTGTTTGGTATAGCAAGAGCCAGATGTTGTTTGTATGCATTATCATATAGATTACACTAAATACTGAATGCACTCACTACTGTCACTGTAAGGAATGTATTTTACTGACAGCATTGCTGTTTGCACCTTCTTAATATCATTTGCTGTTTACAAGATAGTTACTTTTGTTTGACCTATGATTATTTAGCTTGATTATTCAGAAAATGCTCTGGATGTAAGAATGTGTGCTGGCTGCTAGAAGTGTGACATTCCACAGCTCAGAGGTGTTAATGAGTTGACTATACCCAGAGTAAAAAACAAATTCCATTCCTGCCAGAGAGTTTTGTTTTTTTTAGAAAAAGACCGGCAAAAAATAATAATAAAATAAAAGGTAAACTGACACCAGTTTAGTCCAGACAGAGAAGGCAAAAAAGCAGGAAAACACATTTAAGATTTATTTGCGTACTCTATTAGACGTTTGTATATGTGAACCTGTGTGTGTGTGTGAGTGTGTGTGTGTGTGTGTGTGTGTGTGTGTGTGTGTGTGTGTGTGTGTGTGTGTGTGTGTTTGTGTGCTGACCTAGGGAAAGGTTCAATCCAAATGCAGCTTTCCTATTGTACCAGTAACTACTTGAAATAAATACTCAGAACAGAAGCTTTCATCTACCCAGTTTTACATTCAAGATCACAAATCTAGATGCCAGCATAGAGCAGGCATCACAGAATTCTTGTTAAAGCTGTATGATATCATTGCCACTGAAACTTTATCTGAGTACCATATTTTTCACCACCAAGGGCTCAGTGGCAGAACTGAGACTGGTGCCCTCATTTAAGATGCCAAATCTATCCCTTGCCAACACATTAAAATGTTCCTTATTAAACTGTCAGCACTTGAAATGCACAGTGCCAAAACGCCAAAAAAAATTCTGAGATTGCCTTACCTCAAAGAAAAGAAAATATTCTGAGAAATGGCATCATAGACTTAGTATATGCAAGTCCGTTCTTGCAGCCATTTAGTCTCCACATTTCCGGTCTCGCTGTAGTGGGTCCTGACATTTCAAATGGTTACTACATTAAAACTATAATTAATACCACTGACTCCAAACCAGACTAGTTCATATGTGAATGCCTTCTTGGAGGTCATATTAAATGACATTTTGTCTACTTTTCTCCACCCTACACACTGCCACAACTGACAAGCTATCCAACAGTCATCCCTCTTCACAAAGGTAGACCATCTACATACCCTGGAAACTACAGACCCATATGTTTCACTAGTCTTATATGTAAAGCCATGGGAAGAATTATCATGGAGGTGATGAACAGAGCTATAGTAAACTTCCAGACACTGGACCCAACCCTGTTTAGTTTCGTCAAAGACAGATCATGCCTACTCAACCTGGTGGACTTCTTTGAGAAGGTCACCAAAGTAATGGATGAGGGAAAAATTGTTCACACTGCCTACTTTGACCTGGCCAAGGCATTTGACACAATACCCCACTCAAGCATTGTTGACAAACTCAAGAGGTTAGGTACAAACCCATGTGTCACCCGGTATATAGCCAACTGGCTCACAGACAGGACCCAGGAAGTTAGAATTGGGGAGTCCACCTCTACAAAGAGGACAGTCACAAGTGGAGTCTCTCAGGGATCAGTCCTTGGACTGCTCCTTTTTGGCATTTACTTCTCAGAAGTCAAGGCCAATGTCAGTGGTCTCTGGCTGACTAAATTTGCAAATTATTGCAAATTAGGAGTTGTCATTGAATCTCCCACTGACACAAATGTTCTCCAGGCGGGGCTGACACAGACAAACAACTGGTGTCAGAGCCATGGACTAAAATTAAATGCCAAGAAATGAATAATAGTATCCTCTGGGAAGTCATCCATCCATGGTAACTATGATATTGACAACACACCTCTTAGAGTTGACCCAGTAGTCAGGGACTTAGGGACACACACAGATAGTAATCTAGCCTTTGACCATCATGTGTCTACAGTGGTGATGAAATCCTTCTATATTGCACAACTTATAAACAGAGGTATGATATCTAAGTCCAAGGAAGTCATTGTTTCACTGTATTCGGCATTCATCAGACCTACCATTGAGTACAATGCCACCTTTGGTATGTACCTAACCAGGCATATCCAACAACTGGAATGTCCACAGAGGTTCTTCACTAAAATACAGGACGTAAGTAAAATGTCCTATGCAGACCACCTCAAGGTCCTATCCCTGTATTCTGTCTCCTACAGGCTTTTGAGAGGAGAGCTATGCCTGGCACACAGAGCATTGTCAGACCCCACTCTGATGGATCTCCTGCATATCCATAAAACAAACAGCACCAGAATTACCCATTCTAAAGACATAAACCTTGCCTGTGATATAAATAGGTCCTGCTGGAGAGACAGGTATGTATCCCAGAGACTACCACGTCTATGGAACAGGCTTCCAACCCATGTGAAGCAGAGTTCCTTTCTAACTAACCGAATTCAAGTGCAACTTGGACAATTGGATGGGAAACCAGAAACTCATCCCTGGTTTGGTACCTATGTCTCTAATGGACACAGGTAGCCTGTAAATGGTTCATCTCCCAAACCCCTGCTTACACTTATCAAGGGCATCAGAACTTGTCAGAGATGTGGGATGCATGGCTAGGCTTAAAAAGACCCGTGTGATCATTAGCTTAGTAAACACCTATGAACCTATGAATCACTATTCAACAAATTCAGCAGTACTCAGCAAAGCATAATTCAGTCATGTTGGGTGACTTAAGTCTTGGAAGCCAGTTCTAGGGAAAATTGGTTTTCAGTTTTACAACAGTCACTTCTGACACACTTAATAAACCCTTAAGACCAACTCCCCTGTCAGGTATGCCTGACATAACTCACCAGATGTTAACCAACTGCCAAGAAAGTTTAGTATACCGGGTTTATATTAGTTTGCCAAAATGTTATTCCAGTGAGCACCTATTCATTGACCCCCTAATCAGTGAAAATCGCATCAGCAATTCACTGAATTTACTAAGGGCAATTAAATAGTTGCCCGAAGCACAATGGACCAACTTGTAGTTGACTTAAACCCATCCAAGTGGGGGGCTTTGCCCACCCACAACCCCAACTATATATACCAGTTCCAAGATAGCACTACAGTGGAGAAAAGGGCAAAGTTCTTTAGTTGTCTGTTGTGCTTCAGGCAACTATTTTGTTACCCTTAGTAAATTCAGCAAATTGCTGAAGCAATATTTGCTGATTATGGGTTGATGAATAGGTGTTCACCAGAATAACATTTTGGCAACCTAATATAGACCCAGTATACTACAAAGAATGAAATCATTGCTCTGTGGTAGCTTTTTAGCTACCTGCCAGTTTTCATCTAGATGTTGCAAAACCCAAGACAAAGTTATCAGGACTTTTATATATACAGTAAAGAAATGTTCTTATTCTGTGAATTCAAATATATTGACCATCCTTGCATCACCTCTCAGGACTTTAATGAATGTGGTAATGAATTACAATGCTCCCTAAAATTAAAAATAAGAATTATTACCCTATTAAGTTTATAAGGGTCAGAGTGACTCCAGCACCTTGGATGACTAGAGAAATTCACCAAGCAACTGCTCAGAAGAAGCTCCCTTGGCCAAATACAAATCAGACAAATCAGCACATGATTATGTCTTCTGACATCATTATTAAACTTTAAGCACTGCTCGAAAATGATTACCAGAAACACAAACACTGACTTCCTCGTTCAAAGGCAATGATTACAAGCTGTCATGGGTAAAGCCACCCCTCCTTCCCCATTCTTTCTGTGAATGTATGACCACATACAAATATACCATTCTCTTTTCCAGAAACTTTCATTACTGACCTCTGCTGCTCAGTTCAAACCTCAGACTAGCAGAAAGCCTTATATCTGACATTAATGGTATCCACATTTTTCTTTACTTTTTTTTCACTCTGCAGCATATAAATGGGTGACTAAAATATATTCCTACCAACGAACAACCCAAATCTGAGGAATTGTATACCCAGTTCATTCAATACTAGGCAATCAGTCTGCAGGTTATTACATGCCTAGCTAAAAATCAGAAAGTGACCAAAGGTAAGAATTAAACCTTGCAACTAGTGAGATGTATACCATAACCATTAAGCCACTAATATTTGTTGCATTTTTTAGCAGCTTATTAACATCATATCATTTATTTTTGATATTTCTCCAGACATTTGGGAGTCAGCTAAAAATCATGCCTAGTCCAAAGGCAGGAGCAAATTATTTCCTGCAGTTTTTCAGGCTTATCTGTTCACATTCACATCTTTCCAAAATTCACAATAGGTTCATGGATTCATAAGTGTATACTAGGCTAACGACCACTAGAGCACCTTATAAGCCTAGCTGTGAAATCCAAATATGACCCCCACATTTGATTCATATGAGGGGGGGGTAATTTACTGGCTGTCTTTATCCATCATAGACATAGGCACCAGAGCAGGAGTGAATATCTGATTACCCATCCACTGATCCAGTTTGTGCTTAAATAGGGATAGGGAGAAACTACATGGATATGGAGCCTGTTCCAAGGAATGTTTGTTGATGTGCAAAAGTTTCATTAATACAGGGTCCAGGGATGCCTTGTATGCCAAGCAAAGATCACCTCTCAGAAGCCTGTATAATACTGAGCAAAAAGACCGAGCTTTGAGGTGATTAGCATAGACAATGTGTTTAATCCCTGTATTATTTTTGTAAGGAACCTTTGTGGATATTCCATTTGTTGCATGTGTCTACTCAGGCACGTACTGAAGGGGACAGTATACTCTATGATAGGTCTGATGAGGCTGAGTATAGTGGTCTGCTGACCCCTCTAGACTTAGATGCCATGCCCTTGCTTATACGTTGAGCAACATAGAAGATTTTGGACACATATTGTTCAAAGGCTAGATTACTATCTACACAAGTTCCCAGATCCCAGACTAGTGAATAAATTATAAGGGGTATTTTATTGATGGCATAGTTACTTGGGGTGGCAGACTTCCTAAAAAGCACTATAATGCATTTCTTGGTATTGAATTTTAAGGCATGGCTTTGGCACCAAGCGTCTGTCTGTGTCAAACCTACCTGAATGGTGTTCTTATCCTGGGGGAGCTTCATTGACTGCTCCTAGCTTGCAGTCATCCACAAACTTGGTTAGCCAGAGGCTTTGAGTTTGGCTTTGATATTCAAGAAGTACATGCCAAAGAAAGCATCTTTTTCACTACCAAATCAAAAAATGTTATATTACTTGTACTGTCCTACTAACCCTCATAGACAGCATTAACAAAGATATTCATCTTGGAGCCCTTACAGAAGACAATTATGTGGACTTGATAAAGGCATTAAACTCTGTACCTCATAATAGTTTACTTTCTGAATTAAGTATCCTTGCCTTAGACCAGAAAATTTTGCACTGGTTCCGTGACATGCTGATGGCTAGAGGATTGATGTGCTGATGACTAGGGAAGTGACATGTTGATGGAAAGGGGAGCAACATGCTAATGGGTAGGGGAATGTCATCCTGATGGATAGGGGTGTGACATGCTGATGGAAAGGGGAGTGACATGCTGATGAAAAGGGGAGTGACATGCTGATGGAAAGGGGAGTGACATGCTGATGGAAAGGGGAGTGACATGCTGATGAAAAGGGGAGTGACATGCTGATGGAAAGGGGAGTGTCATGCTGATGGGTATGGGAATGTCATCTTGATAGGTAGGGATGTGACACGCTGATGGCTAAGGGAGTCTAATGCTGATGGCTGGGAGAATGATGTGCTAATGGCTAGAGGAGTAACATGCTGATGGCAGGGGAACAGATATGCTGAAGGCTAGTGAAGTGATATGCTGATGGGGAGGGAATGATGTGCTGAAGGGTAGTGATGTGACAAGCTAATGGCTAGGGGAGTGACATGTTGATGGCAAGAGCAGCCATGTGCTGATGGCCAGAGGAGTGATGTGCTGATGGTTGGGATGTGATGTGCTGATGGCTAGTGAAGAGTCATGTTGATGCTTAGGTAAGAGCCATGCTGATGACTATTGAAGTGGAATGAAAATGGGTAGAGAAGTGATGAGCTGAAGACTACTGGAGTGACATGTTAATGACTAATTTAGTGACATGTTGATGGCTAGAGAAATGATGTGGTGATAGCCAGGGAAGTGACATGCTGATGGCTAGTGAAGTGACATGCTGTTGCCTAAGAAAGTAACATGCTGATCGCTAGGGAAATGATGTGCTAGTGGGTAGGGATGTGACATGATGGGTAGGGAGTGACATGCTGTTGGGTAGGGAAGTAACATGCTGATGACTGGGGAAGTGATGTGTTGATGGCCAAGGATATGACATGGCATGCTGATAGGTAGGGGAGTGACTAGCTGATGGACAGGGGAGTGATGTGCTGATGGAAAGGGGAGTGGCATGCTGATGAGTATTGATAAGACACATTGATGGCTGTTGAAGTGACATGCAGATGGCGGCTAAGGAAGTGACACATTGATGGCTAGAGAAGTAACATGGTGATGGCTGGGGAAGTGAAGTGCTAATGGCTAGAGAAGTGAGATACTGATGGTTAGGGGTGGACATGCTGATGGGTAGTGAGGTGATGTACTGATGTACAAGGGAGTGGCATGCCAATGGCTAGAGGAGTGATGTGCTGATGCCTAGAGGACAGAAGTGCTGATGGATAGGGACGATCAATTTTTTGATGAACCTGATTAATGCAGCTGGCTGGTATAGGAAACAGATGAGTACTGATGGGTGGGACAGGTCAATGCTAGCAGATTGGGCAGACAAGGGTTGTCGGATGTGGTAGATCAAGATTAATGGATGGTGACAATCATTGGTGTTGGATTAGGCAGATGAGTGTAAGTACATAGTGCAAGTTAGTGTTGGAGGACAGATAAATAATGCAGGTGTATGATATGAGGTCGATCATTTCTAAAGGATGAGAAATATTAGTGCTGCTTGAGTTAGTCATTGTCCCTAGAATGGGCAGATCATTACTGGTGCATTGGCAAATCAGTACTGGTGTATGGGGCTGATCAGTGCATGTAGATGGGGCAGATTGGTGCAGGTGGATGGAGCAGATCAGTGCATATAGATGGGGCAGATCAGTGCAGATGAATGGAGCAGATCAGTGCAGGTAGATGGGGCAGATCAGTGCAGATGGATGGGGCAGATTAGCGCATGTAGATGGGGCAGATCAGTGCAGATGGATGGAGCAGATCAGTGCATGTAGATGGGGCAGATCAGTGCAGATGGATGGAGCAGATCAGTGCATGTAGATGGGGCAGATCAGTGCAGATGGATGGAGCAGATCAGTGCATGTAGATGGGGCAGATCAGTGCAGGTGGAAAGGGATGATCAGTACTTGTGGATGGAGCAGGTGAGTGCTGATGGATGGGCTGACTAATATTGGTGTATGGGGAAGATCAGCTCTGGTGGATGGGGAAGGTCAATACTAGTGGACATGGCAGCCTAGTGCTGATGGAGCAGGTCAGTCATTGTTTGTGGATAGACAGATCACTTCTGTTGGATGGGGAAGGTCAATACTGGTGAGCATGGCAGACTAGTGCTGGTGGAGCCGGTCAGTCATTGGTGGATAGGACAGATCAGTTCTGGTAGCTGGAATCATTATCTGTTGGTGGACTGGGAAGAGCAACACTAGTGGATCAGGTAAACCAGTACTGGTGGATGAGCCAGGTGAGAATGGGTGCATGAAGCAGATCAGTAGTGGTGCATGGGCAGATCAGTGCTGGATTATGGAGCAAACCCAGTCTGGTGGATAGCTTCAGTCATTGCTGATGGCTGAAGCAAATCAGTGTTGTTGGATGGGCAGATCAGTGCAGGTGGATGGGGCAGATCCAGTCTGGTGGATAGCATCAGTCGTTGTTGACAGATGAAACAGATCGATATTATTGGATGGGGCAGATCAGTGTAGGTAGGTGGGGGAGAGCAGCACTAATGGATGGGGTAGGTCAGTGCTGGAGGATGCGGCATATCAATGTTGTTGGATGGGGCAGATCATTTTCACTGAGTGGAACAATTCGATACTGGTGTTTAGAATAGATTAATGCTGATGAATAAGGCAGATCAGTGCTGTGGGTGAACTGGCACCCTAAGCATGTGGCAGAGCTGTTTATGTATTCCTTCTAGACCGTGTCATGGATCTCGCCATATGTCTATCATGTATTGCCCAGTACCCCATCTCATTCCCAATTATGCATTACTCGTTATTCCCTTTGCTGACTTGCCTGCCACTTTTGAAACAAAGTGACATAAACTTCAGCTTTTGCATTCCTGTAAGCCTTTCTTAATTCACGTTAAAACTTTTTGTATGCACAATTTAAAGTGGCAATAATAATGTTTATACAGCTGCAAACAGAAATAGTAGCATAACAATGATGTCTATAGATAGAAAGGAGCAAATTTATGAGTTACAGTAAATGTAAAGGCAATTTAAGTTTCTTACTCTTCTTGGTTCTTTTGGCCACCTTTTATTTTGTTATGTTGCTGCTTGATGTTAGATGCCAGATGAATTCTGAGGCTCTTATGTTGTCTCTGGCAGCCATTATAAGAACAAAAACCTTGCATGCCAACAAGTTGCTTTTTGTCTGACCTTAAAATTAATTTAAAATAAAAAAGAAAACATGTTTGAGATAAGAAAACACATGCTAAGCAAAGCTGATCAAATTCAAATGCTCTAAGCTTGGTTGTGCAAATTATTTAAATAGCTAAATTTAAGGGATTAAGGCTACAAAACTGTTTTGTGTTGAGCACAACAATGTTGTAAGAATTTTGTCAGAAACAAAAACATTTGCCTTTGCCAGCATTTCTCTGAACTTAGCAGATCATTTTCAGAAACAACAAACCAGCTGCTAATGAGGAAATGTATTACTGTGCTATATAAGCAGTAAATCAAAAAGCAGCACATGGGGGTTATTGCATATATTATACATTTGTCCATTAAGTATGGGATTCCAAAAACTATGGATTACCATTGTGGAGGTTCTCCTCTGTCCTGCAGGGTTTCCTCAATCCTATGTTCTTGGATTTGTATGAGCCATCCCATTAGGTATTACCATATATCCATGACTCACCTAGGATACAGAAACATATCAGCAATGGTTTACTGTCAAAATTTCAGACAGCAGTTACACAAACTGGGATTGTCGAAAGGCTGTTTTTAAGTTCACATAACAATGATCCGAAAGAATTTGAATCCACAACAGCGAATGCTAGTATGCATTCTCTGTTGTGAGGTTGAGGTTTTGATTGGAGATCGCACTACAGTGGGGATTAGGAAATTTGCCCTATTCCTCACTATAACGTGATCTCAGAGTTGGAAAATATAATTAGCATTTGAAGAAAATCACTGGACAACAAGATAAGTTGGGTAATGTTGATAATGTTGAATTTGAATTATTTACATTACCGCTTTCATTGTTTTGAGCAAACAAAGTTTTCATTTCCAACTTTATTTTTTTTGAGCAAGTGATTACTTGAAGAACTGTGTTTCAGCATTTTGATAGTAAACTATCAGCAACAGACTGTAGTGCTCCACCTGTATGCCACCAGTGTTATTGCAGGTTTATGGGCTTTCATCAGGTAATGCATTAGTAACAATGTTGACTTACAGAAAGAGCTCCTCCCTACTCCAGAAAGGCCCATTTACTTTAAGAGGGAACACCATTGCTTTGTAAGTATGGCTTGGCTTGCTCTGCCAATGTATGCTTACTGAACTTTCCAGCATAACACAAATGTTTTTTTTTTCAGACTCTGGAGTAGACCTCTGTGATTCCTCAGTAAAGTTACACAGCTTCAGAATAACATCTGGTGTTTATGCTTGGGGGAAGTGTGTTACTAAAAACATAAATCTGGTATCCCTTAGTCGCTGCACAGCATACATGTCTTCTAATTTTGCACTTTTATGTTCAGGATTTGATCATAAAAAATCTGAGGTCATGTAGTAGAGGTCTTCTGTCACCCTGCAATGCTATGCTAAACTTAATTTTTAGATTTGCATATTGGTATGACATAATGAATTGCATGTGGGAGTCCCAAGACAGAGAAGTTGAGTATTTTTAAGAAACAGATAAATAAATAAAGAATATATAAAATTATTTTCTTTTTATTTGGGAGGGATGCAGTCTAGTAGTCCAGTACAAATAGTTGCTCCTGGCTGAAACTAATTCAGATGATCATTAAACGAAGTGAAAGAAACACTAACTTGAAAATAAGAATTTAAAGAGGAAATATAACCAAAGTATTAAGAATTTAAATAGCAAATTGGTGTTATTCCAGGGATATCTGCTACTTTACCATGGTCTGAAATGATTAGCAGTTCTTTCACCAGTGCCGAGGATGACTTGCATCTTTTACCTCATTTTTTTATGCTAAACCACTTGCTGCTAGTTTCTTTATTTGCTCCTACAATGCCTTTTTTAGGCAAGAGTTCAACACATGAACATCTCCACAAAGCAAATTCCAGTTCTGGCAATATCAAGATAATGCACCTCTGTGCTAGAATCTTAAATAACAAAACTGAACTAGAAGCCTTATTCAACCTTGGCACACTCACATATACATGGCCACTGAAACTTGGGATGACTGTAGGTAAAGCACACCCACAGTACTCAGGAACCCGGTTTCAGCTTCAAGGCCCAACAAGAACAGTAGAGGAATATCTTTGTTGATGCAAAACTCCATCATATTGCATAAAGCATGCATGAGCTATACTACAGCTTATTAAGGTACTAGAAACATTAAATAAAATTAAGTACTACAAAAGATTAATAAACTCTGATGCCCCCACGTGACCAGAAAGACTACTCAAATCAGACTGAAAAGTTACTACTCAAATGAGACTGAAAAGTTAACCATTGAACTCAATGTTTCTTCACAGAGATTTCAACTATTCAGCTATGAATTGGACCACTTGTACTACTACAACAGATATTTTATTTAACATTTGCTTATCGCGAAAAGTCTGACTTGGAATGAAGCCAATTTTCAGCAGAGGCCCAGGGAAAAATGCTCCAGACGCATGCCTTTATAATGTGCTAGGAAACCAGAACACCCAGAGGAAACCCACACAAATGCAGGGAGGACATGCAGACTCTGCACAGAAGGCACCCCTGGTGCGAATAGGTGAGAATCAAACCAGAGAACCTCTTGTTGTGAGGTGACAATGCTACTGATCCACCACCGTCCATCCAGATATGCTCAATAATTTCTTGATTCTATTAATGCAAATACTTTAAACAAAATACTTCCTAGTGGTGGTGGGTGTAAGCCTTCTAGATCTTGTACTTCTCCCACCTGCACTACCACAAGTCTGACCACCTACATGTGACTTTTATTAAAACAAGCTAGGTTGTCAACAAGAACAATACTATCTTTGAGTATTTCGCCCAGACCAGGTAGTTATTATTCACTGACCTCCTTGATAATCATGCATAGCATACTTCCCCTATTATTCCCAAACATGATAAATGTCTTACTCATCTGACCTATAATACCTTAGAGACAGCTGTACTAATGCATCTGTTACCATTCCTCATAAAACTATGGCAAGTTTAAAAGTAAACTTGTATGGTGAAATTGCAATTTAACAACTTTATAACCAAAAAAAGCTTTTGTACAACAACAGCACATCCCCATTCTTCCTACATAAAAGGGATTTGAACGAAGTTAGCAAACCCCTTAAATGTACAGTCAAGAAATGCAAATCCAACTGAGAACTAAAGGATGCTAATATCACTAAAGACTTTTACAAATGAGGTGTACAAGATAATGGTTCAACTAGCATTACTGTATGGTACAGAAACCTGGGCAGTGAAGGCAGAGCAGATGAAAAAGCTAGGGGTGATGGAAATGAAGTCCCTGAAAAGGTTGGCAAGGTGCACACTGTGAGATAAATGAAGAAATGAAGACATAGCAGAAGCCAAAGTAGCTGCAATGGCAGAAAAGATCAAAGAGAAAAGATTACAGTGGTTTGGACACATGTGCAGGAAAGCAGAAGACAATCTGGTGAAGAAGATTTGGGACAGACAGAAAGAAAGTAAAAGGAAACAAGGATGTCCAGCAAAGAGGTGAATAGATTGTGTGAAGAAAGATCTGTGACAGTCAGACATGAGTGTTGAAGAAGGCAGGAGTAAGGCACTGAATTGAGAAAGATGGTGACAGTTAACAGATACTCCGACCCCATGTCGAAAATGGGAAAAACGTGTTGATGATGATGATGATGACGATATTATAAGGTTGTACTTAGTTATATTAGGAATGTCAGAAATAACACATGATATTTCATAGTGCTCATATCAAATGATTCCCACTGGGCATCACAAAGCATTGTTCATATCCTACCTGATACATTTTGTTTTAGTTGTACTTGCCCACCTTCCCAAAACTCATTCTTCCCTTAATCCTTTTTGAACAGGTCCTGTCCGATCTCTATAAAATCAAGAACACTGGATCCAAACAGTAGTTCTAACAGTCTTTTGATAAATACTAACTCATTTAGCTTACCACTTTCAGACCTTTTCAGTTTCCACCTAGGTCCCCGATATATAAACAGCCATTGCAGAACCACCATATTAAAGAAGCCCCACAACTGTCCCTAGTCATTTCAAACCCATTCGCCTCATGAGTATCACCTCATCCACTACAGAACAAAATAAGTAATATTTTGAAGATACTCAGTTTACTTCAATAGTTTTAAAACACATTTGATAAAAGTAAACTTTCTACGGAAATTTTAAAAAGCAGTGAAGATGAGTTCAAGAGGAAAATCTGCAAGTACAGATGGCCTGTGTACAGGCTTGTAGACTGGGAATCCAAAAAGTCTTACACTTTAATGCTAAACATTTTTGAAGTAACTGAAAGGGCATTTTAATGTTATTGGAGTAATTAAAGGGACAATGTAGCAGAGTTCATGTGTAATATGCATGCAAATTATAATATTATCTGTGGGGATTTATAGATAATGCACCAATGCAGTGCTTGTTGGTTTTACTTACATTTATGTTATGCTTACACACATATATGCATAGAAACGTGTGCATATATATATCTATATCTATCTATCTATCTATATATATATATATATATATATATATATATATATATATATATATATATATTTATATATAAGTGAGAATTCTTTCCCCTCCCCATCTTTGCATAAAGAATTAATTATACAGCAGCTTTTATTTAAACAGTGTTCAGTTGATAACCTTTGTATTTCTGAAGAAGTTCGACAGTTAAATAACTTTAAAATGAACTTGACAATGAATGAAAGCACTTAAATACAAGTGTTTCATTTTATTTCAAATTTATTTCAAGCTTTCTTATACTGTTATCTTGGTGGATGTTTTTTATTGCTGGATTAAAATATTTCAACTACTGGATTAAAATATTTCAAAGCTACTACATGAAGTGAAGTGATTTTTCTTTTATATCCAAAATGTTTTATGGATTTATAAGTGTTTGGACAGTTTACACTTCTTGTAGTTATATATATATATATATATATATATATATATATATATATATATATATATATATGTGTGTGTGTGTGTGTGTGTGTGTGTGTGTGTGTGTGTGTGTATGTGTGTATGGGTTCCCTTCAGTTAATCAGCATTTTAAATGGCAAACCACTAATCACTGCACCCTAAAGATTGACTCACAAACTGTCAAACCATTAAAAAAAGGGAACTGGCTAGATGAGAATACTGAACAGCAGGGACTGGGAAATTTACCCTTTCCCCACCACAATGCAATATTGGAGTTAGTATATATAATTATCAGGGGGCATGGGGGTGTGGAGGTGCAGTGGGTCCCCCCCTGCTATTTTATATGCCCTTCAGTATTTGTTGTAGTGTGGTATACCTTAGGTTGTGATGCCTATGGCATTTGCAAATGGTGATTAAATGATAGAAACCCATATATATATATATATATATATATATATATAAATATATATATATATATATATATATATATATATAAATATATGTATGTATTTATAATAGACATCTATATATCTGTATCTTTTATATATATATATATATATATATATATATATATATATATATATATATGTGTGTGTGTGTATATATATATATATATATATATAGATAAATAGATAGGTAGATATCCTACACTGGCTGAACTACTTGTGGATGGGGTGTCATGGGCAGTCATGGATAGCAAAGAACATTCTATGCTAAGAACATGACATACCTATGGACAGCATACATGTGTTGAAAAATATGTATTAATGTCCACAAAAATTGCCCACAGTAAGCATTACAGTAGAAATATCGCAGTCTACATAGGATGGCTTGCAAAGGAAGTACCATTATATAAAAGTAGTATCTCCCATGCAAGTCTTCAACTTCAGCAAACACATTGCAAGAGGACTGTAGTCACATACATATTGAACATAGACCTAGACAATTATTTAGAACCACTGATGTGACACAAAATAAGTGGACATATGATTTTATCAGGCAGCTACACTATTTTCACTTGTAGAGGTAATCCCATATAGGTAAGCATTTCAGAATGCTGCAGACTTATATGACATGCTAGCTATCCTGTTTTGCTTTTCAGTATTGTCTATCAATAATGGACCTCATTATCATGCAATATTTCAGAATTTTGAAAACTAATGGTGCATAGCCCCAATGTCTGCCAATCCTTGTTGAGAATAACAGTATGTAACAAAATCCACAAATCATGGTAGATAATATTCTGATGTGAGATGGATCATTGTTGAAGCATTAGTGAAATCCAGATTTGAGAACAGTATCCAGTGAAGGGGAATATGCAGACTTTGAGGGGTATCATAACTTTAGGAGGGGAGGGGAGGTAAGTGGAAATATTAGGGCCAGCCTTATCCATAGGAAAAATAGGTGGCCACCTAGGGCACCATACTTGTAGGGCACTATTTCCATATTTATTTATTTATTTGCTTTTAGAGCAATGTTTCTTTATTCTAAAAAAATAAGCAAAGTGCCACGCTGACAGAAAATGTGACTGTAGTACAGCAGGCACTTCGGGCGGGGGGGGGGGGGTGGCATGCAATTCACCTCACATTAATCTTGAATGTTGCAAAGCCAGTGAGTAGAGACCTCACAATGTTCAAATGTAGGCACAAAGCCCACTGAAGGGATTTTGAATCTTAAATTCCTGACTTTACTGACAGACTACAGTAGTCAGCAATCTTCCTGAAAAATGAGGGACAGAGGTCAAATTCTTGAAACAAAAATCAGAAACATTCTGTATTTGAGATGAGAGGAATAGCATGATTATTAATTTTACAATGATGCCACTAGTGATCAACTGGACATTTGTGTTAGTATTTGACTGCTATGGACAGCTGAGATTAGAGGAATGGCACAGAAGAAAAGTGTTATCATTTTTAAAATGACTCCACCAGTGATCAGCCAGATGCTTTTGGCAATATTTTATTTGTGTGCACAGTTGAAATGAGAAGAATGGTGCTGTGAGATAAGCGCTGTTATTATTTTTACAATGATGCTGGCTGTGAACAACCATATATTTTTGGCAATGTTTCTAGCTTTGTGATTTGTGTGAAGCAACTTTGATTGTAATAGTTTAATGTGAGGCAACTTGTTAGGGTGGATTGTGAATGTAAAATTATATTATACGGCAATCAAACATTGTGGCATCAACTGCTGGGTGGTGGATGGGGTTGGCTGGATGAAAGTAACTGACTCTTGCATTTTCAGTTTAAACAGTCACTACCTGGCTTTGCAAGACCAGTATGCTTTTGTGAGAAGTAAGCTGGACTACTTAACTGGGCATCTGACATGCACAGTGTAGATGTAATTGATGTGTCTATCTTTTGTGGAGGCAAATGACTAGCTGCCTTTAGCTGTTTGTTTATTCTTTTGGCTTTAAAGCACTAATGTGGTTATGTGAAGCAATGTGCAATATTTTAATGTGTGGCAAATGCTGGTTTGGAACAAAGATGAAATACATTACATTCTCACCCTCCTTTATTACAACCAGATGTCTGAATTGTACATAGAAGTGGTTATAACTGTGTGGTGTCTGAGTGAAAGTAAGTGAATCTCTTGTCACTTGCTCAGTTTAACAGTTAAATGCATCACAAAATACCCAGATCAGTCTTTTGTTTATAAGTGTGGCAGTGCAGAGTTCTAACAGCTATTAAAGGCTGTTTATCTTCTGCCACTTTTGTTAAGCACCACACAATGTTTTATGATTGGATCTTGTGCTAAGGAAGCAGTTAACAAGCTTATCTATTTCCTGATACTGCATGGTAATCATAGCACTCCATACAGAACAATGTTCTTTTAATATCTTTCATCTACATATTCTCAGCTTAAAGATACACAACTTTATTTTGATATAACATGTACATACTGTATTGTTGTATAGCACAGTCACCACATGTATAGTTCACATTGAAAATACCTGTATTTGTATTGTAGAAGCTGTTAGGTGTTTTTGAATAGATACAATATTTCATATAGCTTCATTGTTGTTGGCAAATGACTTATATATTTCACCAGCGTATGTGAAGTGAGCTTTAAAAATCATGTGCAAACATTTCTTACATCTTTGTTTTACTGCTTTTATGTCCTTAACATACAAAGTTGGCTTTCTGATTTGAAAATATGCAGTTATATTAGTGGAGCGGTATTTATCATGTAGTAAAAAAAGTGTTTTTTTTTAGTACTTTCTGTTGAACTTCTGTCTACCTACTTCATGATTTTGTGTAATCTAGTGACACTTTCTGAAGATGTCATACGGAAAACAAACAGTATGTATTTCAGTACTTCAGGGTATCGGAATGAAGGAAATCTCTCCGTGCCAAAACCATGTAGTAAGCATCTATAACAATCTATACCACTGAATCCCATTATCTGTTCTGAGCATAGCCAAAACTTATCCAAGGACTCCGTGGGACAGCTAAGTCCAATATTCTTCAGTGTATCAGTGCCACCTGCATGTTACACTTGGTATTGTTGTCAGGGAGCCAAGTCTAACATAAATGCACAGCTACATGGCTATGAAGCTCAAGCACAGGAGCTCCACTTTAGGGTGGCATGTCTGTCATAATTACATTCTCCCTGTCCAAGATGAGGTATGGGCTTGCCACCCACTAGCTCACTGATAATTTAATCTAGTTTTTAAAAAACAAAACACTGGGATCCAACCCCACAGGAGGCTGCGGACTTCTTACTCTACACAAAACCATGCATATGTATGATTCCAGGTCTTCCTCCTAACTCCAGAAGCCTGCACCTATATATAGAACTTGATATTGCACTCTGTCTGGCTTACCACCAGGTATTCCTTGTAATATCTAGTCTCAAATACACACAAAACACCCACCACACATAACCAGGAACACACACATACACCTAAATATGCTGAGACACTTAAATGCAGTCTAACGAAACTCCAAAGACCTCTTAGACCTTCCATCTGCAAAGATTATCGTCAGCTAACCAAAAAGCACTCCACAAAAGCAACACTTAACACCACACAGCTGTGCTCTGTGGAGCCCCAGATACAAAGCCCATCAGGTTAGCAAACATACTTCCCAGGACTCTAGTCATACTGGATTCCATTTACAACATACTGACACCCCTCTAATCAGGCTGAACAAGGAGAAGATTACAGTTAGTTGCCTGTCTAGAGCCAGGATTTGTCAATTATGAGTCAAGTCATTGCACCACATTATTAGCATGATTCATTTATAGTCCATTTAAGCAGAAATGAGCACCTCTAATATATGTAGAGAGATGTCATGAATGGCTCAGACTATATGTTTCAAGTTAGCACTGAGCAGCATATTATCTTCACCGAGGATGGTGCCACAACATGAACAAAAGATTATTGATTTTAGTAATTGGCTCAGCTTCTGGTGTCATTCTATGGGGATCCAATATTTGTCAACATGGGAGGACATGGTTAACAGCCCATGTTGCTTTGCCAAAGATGGTCTGCACCTTCCCCTTCTGGGCTTTTGAATACTGGTTTAAAACTGTATTCTCCCCCAGAAAGCCATTTTTAGGCAAGGCCAATGAAATGGCAAAATTAACTCAAGTGAGCCTCCAGGTATTACTGATCAATGCCAGGAGCATAAACAAAAAGCTACACTCCCCAGCCTTCCTCACACTCAAGAATATAGACATCAGTGCAGTTACCAAGACATGGTTTAAAGCTGCAGACAGTACCCCAGCAGTGCAAGCTTTCCATCTGTGTAGTTACCGAGACATGGTTTAAAGCTGCAGGCAGTACCCCAGCAGTGCAAGCTTCCAGTGCCTTCCACACTTTTAGACCAGTAACTGCACAGACAGTGACTAAAAGTGTGGGGGGGGGGGTCTTGCTCTACATCAGTCAGAAACATACATCTAGGATGGTTAAACTGGAGGATGCACTGGCGTTTCTTCATCTGTGATCACCATAGACAAAATCCCATACCATATACTAGCAAGCTATAATAGGTCATCAGCTATGTCCCATGAAACTCATAACTCATACTTAGATGTACTGGAAACACTCTCCATCCAACCTAACACCTTACCCTTGGAGAACTTTAATTACCTTTCTATAGACTGGGAATTTTATATGACTTTAAATGTGTAGATACAGAGATTCCTGGACTTCATAAACACAAACACCCTTGACCAATTAGTGCATGTAACCATTAGAGGTTCCAACATACAACATATTGTACTCACATATATGGGAGAATGCTGTACCCTCAACACACAATATAATGTCCTTCCTGGTAAGCAATAGCATAGTTAGGGTGTGGCAAGTGGAGTAACTGCCCCGGGGTGCAAATTGTTGGGGAGGGCATGATCAGCTGATCCTGATCTCTAATGTATTTGTGGTCAAACTTGAGCAGTCTGAATGTGGTCTGAAGTGTAGCAACTGCTTTCTTTATTGTAGCAAGCAGTTTGCTACAGTTTGAAAGTAAAAAAAATCTCTTTTTTTAACTAAAACCTGAGCACTGTAGTGCTCCGTGCATGCAAGCAGGGTGTAAATTGTAGTAACTTCTTACTACATTTGTAGCATGCATAGCATGCAGTTTGGCAGAGGACATTGGGACAACAAAGGTTAACCAGCTAACTTGCTTTAAGAAAAATAAGGGAAATGTAAATGAGTTATTAAACCATTAAAACAGTGCTGAATAGGACTGGAGATGGTGGGTCTGGAAGAAGCCTTTGTAAATTAGCTCAGTAAAAAGAGGGGAAGCATCAGGTACTGCCATAAACATTTAGATGTATATTGTAGCTGTCTATGATAAACTGCTGTTTCAGCTTCAAAGGAGAATACTGTGAGAACCTAAAGTCAGGTGACCAGATAAGGTCATTCTGCAAGCCATCTTGGATATTATATTTTACATGGAGTAATCTCTGAGAATGGAGTATTCTGTTTAGGTGAACCTTACTAGAAAGACTGCTGACGTATTTCATTGTGCTTTGCTCTATCAAGTAAGTTATTAGGGAATAGTAAATCTCCTATATTCAGTCAGGAATATAGTGAAGTTTAGTTTAGATATTGTTTTTCTTTATTTGTCTGAGTCTGTCTGTCAATGTTTCTTCTGATTTGAACTTTGTGGTTTACCATGAACATATATTCAATATTTTCATGCTCTTTTATTATTTATTATTAAATATATACTTTTATTGTGATGTGTCCTTGTAGAAAGTATTTAACCTTTGGGAGTGCTTATATTTATTCGGTGACACTCTATGCTCCACTCCTGAAGGCCTAGCTGTTTTGGTCAACTATTACCATTTGTATTAGTGTTGATATTACACAGTATAATTGGACTCCCTTTGTTAAGGGCCTTAGAGTAGCTGATTGTGGAATGTCTAGTGGCAGTGGTAACTACCTTATACTCTTGGCAGAAGAGGGCACAGCAGGTAAATCTGTGCCAGCTTTTCCCAGGTGTGTGTGTGTGTGTGTGTGTGTGCGTGTGTGTGTGTGTGTGTGTGTGTGTGTGTGTGTGTGTGTGTGTGTGTGTGTAATGAAATCTCTCAGTGTGTGGATGCCAGCTACTTAGGGCAGGGACACAATGCACTGAGTTTACAGAGAGGGTGCAGGAGGACTTGACTTGGACACTCGGCTGAGAACCTAACCCTACAGCTGTACCAGTGAGGAGTCTTACAGGGGACCTGGAGGGAGACAGATATAGAGAAATCCAGACCTGGGCTGAGTGTGTTCCCTGTGTGCTCTTAAGGGAAATTGTGCTTGTTGCAGAGAGGTCTGTATCTGAATACTGAGTGTATCCACTTGTATTCCAAGTGCACGTCCCTCTCCAGTGTCAGTGGTGAGGATTCAGGCTCCTTGATTACTAGCCCACAGAAAGGATGTCACATATTGGTTGGCAGTGGTGGGACCATCACTCATCACATATGGGTCTACTTCTAAATTTCAAACTTTTACAAGTTCAAATTGCTTATGGTCGAGACCATAAGATCAAACTTCTGAAAGTTCAAACCATTTAAATGGAGATTGACGTACAGTGAGGAATGGTATATTTACTGTTTTCCTCACTTTAGTGCAATCTCAGAGTTTGTTTATTTAATTAGCAGTGGGTACTGGGGGTGGGGAGCTTGCCCGCCTCCTCCCCACAAAAACGTAAAACATTTTTTTTTTGTTTTTATTTTTTTTAATTTAAATCTTGAACTTTCCCAATAACCATAAGCAATTTGAACTTGTGGTAGTTCAAAATTTAGAAGTAGACCCATATGTATATATATGTACACACACACACACGTACATATATATTTTTTATTAAACATGAGTGCTCCATGTAGGCAGAGTATAAACTGTAGCAACTGCTTGAAGCAAACAGTTTGCTACAGTTTAAAAGAAGAAATTATTACTTTTTTTAATAAAAAGTGATAAAGGAGCGTTAGGGTTAAGGCAAATCAACAAAAACATAGGAAACTTCAGATACTGTACCCAACAAGTTTGGTTTTGACAAAGGAAAGGCATGCATACTGAACCTGGTGGACTTCTTTGACAAGGTCACCAAGACAATTAATGAGGGTAAAACTGTACATACTGCCCACCATGAACTGGCTAAGGCATTTGATGTAATATCCCACTCAAGTATTTTCAGCAAACTTATGTAATTAGGTATAAACCTGTTATTTATACAACGACCCCGCCCCACACCATTAATATTCCAAAACGTGCATGCTGATTGGTCAGCGTGCACGTTGTAAATCAGAGTTATAGTAATGGAAAAAGGTCCGGTCGCCCGGACTTTTTCCATTAGTGTAACTCTTTTTTTTACAGCAATGGAGAACGCAAGATCTCCGTTGCTTTTTACACACTGCCTCGCTATGTTCACAGGTTCATAGTTTCATACTAGGCTATCTGCCCTGGGGCATTTACAAGCCTAGCCTGAGTGTGTTTGGCTTTTACCACCCTTACTTAGAATTGAGTTTGCTATGCCCTTTTTAAGCTTAGTTAACTGAGCCTCTGTCTAGCAGAGACACAGAAGTAATCCCTGGGGTGAATCTACGATCTCCCATCCACTCATCAAGATTCCTCTTGAAGAGAGTCAGTGAGGTGCTCTGTCTAACATGGATCGGTATTCTATTCCAAAGTGAAGGGAGCCTCTGTGTTATGAATCTGTCCCTCCAGCATGTTCTATTTAGCTCTGTGCTGAGGTTCAAATCCCTCGAGCTTGTGGTTCTAAGGGATTTGGATTTTCTGAGGTGGAGCAAGTTCATTAATTCTGGGTTGGACATAGCTTTGTATGTCAGGCATAGATCGCCTCGAAGTAGGTGGCATGCAACTGAGTAAAGCTGGAGTTTCTTTAACCTGGCAGCATATGGCATCTGCTTGAGTCCCCTGATCCTCTTTTTGAGGTACTTTTGGGGTCTTTCCAGCTGCTGCAGGTGGTGGGTAAGGTACATCCCAAAAGGGGCATTGTATTCTATGATGGGCCTGATGAGGGATGAATAGAGGGGCACTATTACCTCCCTGATCTGGATGTGAATCCTTTCGTGATAAGGTGGGCTATGTAGAAGGTCTTTCTAACCACTTTGGCAACGTGGTTGTCAAAGGAGAGATTGCTATAAACTTGGGTCCCCAGATCCCTAATTACTTCTTCTGTATTTAATGGGTTTCCACCTATATGGTAGTTTGTGGGCACTTTATTTTTGCCAAAGGGTATGACTATACACTTCTTGGCATTCAGCTTTAGGCCATGGCTCTGGCACCAGTTGTCTGTCTCTGTGAGATCTTTTTGAAAGATGTTCGTGTCAGCTGGAGAGTCAATAATGGCTCCCAGCTTGCAGTCATCCGCGAACTTAGTCAGCCATAGTCCTCTCGTGCTGGCCTGTACCTCGGAAAAGTAAATGCCGAACAAGAGAGGTCCCAGGACCGAGCCCTGTGGGACACCACTTGTGACCGGTTTCGAGTCAGACATGACTCCGGCAATTCTGACTTTGTGGGTTCTGTCTTTGAGCCAGTTAGCCACCCATCTTGTGACATAGGGGTTTATGTTTAAGCTGGATAGCTTATCTATGATGCCTGAGTGGGGTATTGTGTCAAATGCCTTTGCAAGGTCCAGATAGGCTGTGTGGACTACCTTCCCTTCATCTATGGCCTTGGTGACTATTTCGAAGAAGTCAACCAGGTTCAAGAGCAGGATCTGCCCTTGACAATGCCGAACTGAGTAGGATCTAATGTCTGTAGGTCCCCAATGTCTTTGTTTATGAGTTCCATGATGATCCTCTCCATGGCTTTGCAGATAAGGCTAGTCAGGCTTATGGGGCGATAGTTACCAGGGTCTGTTGAGGCACCACCTTTGTGGAGCGGGACCACTGTTGCTGTATGCCATTCTTTGGGTACATATCCCATAGTGAGGCTGAGATTGTACAGCATTTTTACATGTGGGTTTAGTTCTTCTTGGAGTTCATGTAGGACACAACCCGGGACACCATCTGGTCCCATTGAGGCAGTGTTTTTTGCCTTGGATAGGACGGCCTTCACCTGGACATCTGAGATGTTTGGGAGGCTGCACTCTACTGGGATAGATATTTGCTTCTTAGGGGGGGAAAGGGGGGGAGTTTGCACTGAACCTGTCTGCCAGGATGTTGGCAATGTCTGTGGGTTCAGTGTATTTTTTGTCATTTAGAATCAGCTCTGAACATACCTGGGAGTTGCATCCCAGGTTCCTAACATAGCTAAAGAAGGCCTCGTGATTATCTTTTGTGTCCTGTGCAATTTTTCTTTCAAAACTGGCCTTGGAGGATTTTATGAGGGATCGTAATTTTTTGCTAGTACTGATCAGAGATGCCTTCCCTTTTAGGGATTTTGCTCTATCATGTAGTAGCTTCCTCCTTCTGTTGTACAACTTATTTATGGCTGGGGTCCACCAGACTAGACGCCTGCCTTTGGACACTTGGATCTTGGTTTTGTTTTGGATAGCATGGTCCATGCACTCCTGGAGATGTCCATAGAATGCGTTTATATAGGATTCTGTGGTTTGGGCCGTAGTTTCCACCAATCCTGGGGCCTTGAAGATTTCCACTTCAGATTTGAGAAGTGGGAAGTTCGCTTTTGAGAAGTTCTTAACTGTGCTTTTCTGGGCTGGGGGTGCGGTCGGGTTTTGGATATCCAGTGAAATTAATTTATAATCTGATCTTACCAATGAGGGGAGTACCTCTGGTGTGGAGCATAGGGTCCCCATGTTGGTGATGATCAGGTCCAGTATGTTTTCCCCTCTTGTGGGAATTTTGACCAGTTGTTCCATAGCATTTGAGTTTATGAATTCCAGGAACCTTTGGGCAAGGGTGTTGGGGCTTGAGTAATGCTCCCAGTCAATGTTAGGGTAGTTGAAATCACCCAATATAATAGTGTTTGGAGAGATCTTCATGTTCCCCAGTGTTTTCAGGAAAGCCGAGTGGGATTCCTGATTTTGAGATGGTGGTCTGTAGCATGCTATAAACTGAAATGGAGTTTTGCCCACTGCTAGTTGCACATGGATGGTTTCTGATGCTTCGTGCAATGCTACTAACCTGGAGATGTGGGTATCCTTGATAAATATAGATACTCCCCCTCCTTTTGTGATAAGGTCTGGGTTTTGGGGCCGAAAAGCATGGTATGAGGTATAACCTGGTAGTGCTGGGGTGCTCTCTGGAGCCTTGAACCAGGTTTCTGTCACTGCACAGATATCGATGTTCTCCATACTGAGGAGAGATTCGAGTGCGTGCATTTTGAGGTTTAGACTTCTGGTGTTTAGCAGCATTACCCTTAGTTTCTTGTTCTTAGTGTTTTCTAAGGAGGTGGGTTTGACTTTTCAGCCTTGCCTAAAAAAGGCACTATAGGGGTGGCAAGAGCCTTTGCCAGTATCCGAAAGCCCAGGGGAGACAGGTGCAAGCCATCCCTTGCGAAGCAATGTGGCTTGTCAAGCATGTCATCCCAGGCTGACAGACACTGGATCCCCTTTGAATGACACCAAAATTTTAGCCAATTATTAAAATCGATCATTTTGTCTTTATATTGTGGCATCATTCTAGGTGAGGGTAGGATGCTGCTCAAGGTCAGAGTCATACCGACCTGGGCCACATGATCGGAGAGCTCCTTTATGTCTCTTTTCATGTAGTCGAGGGAGGTACGTCTCAGGTCGTTCACACCAGCGTGTTCTATGACCGAGTCATACTTGTACTTGCTTTGGAGTGACCTGAGTGCTTGCATAATGTGGCAGATCCTAGCAGCCGACAGGCAGCTCACTGTGACCTTCTCTTTGTTCAGCCTGGTGAGCGGAACATCAGTGTGCCTGACTATAGAATCAACTATTATGAGTGTATCAGGTGTGTTGTTCTGCCTTAAGGGCTGTGACTGTTTGGCACTCTGACTTTGCGGGCTATGTGCTGCTCATGTTTTGTTGTGGGATAGCATTTGCTTGGATGTTTGCTTTGGAGGTCTCTGCTATTTAGGTAGATTTTTGATTAGAGCCTCCGAATATGTTTTTGTGTGCTTGTGTGGTTGGATTGCTGTTGTGGTAAGACTATGTGAGACTGGATTAGTGCTGTGTGATGTTACCTTCTCCTCCGGTCTGGTTTCACCAGTTTTGAGGTGAGAGAGTTTGGCCTCCAGTTTGGCTATATGGTTACATCTCTCACATATGTTTGATCCTGTTTGGAGGAGGAGAGGGTTGTCAGTGTACATGAGACAGTTGTAACATTGCCTCAAGATTCTCAAATTCACCAGTTGGACTGGAGAGCACACCATTAACTGACCTTTGGACATGCTAGAGTAGTATAGGGGACTCTTTTATCACACAGTTAAAAGGACCAATAGGGGACGAGGTAGTCTTAGATGGTATATGAGGATGTAGTGCTTTTAGTATATTAGTGCTAAAATGCAAGATTGCTTATTTGGGCAAGTGCAGGGTCTTAGATTGGGAATAGGATGCTTACTTTGAGAATTAGAGCAGTTCCAAGGGAAAAAGGGAAAGGCAGACTCAGTGGAGCCGGAAAAAGTTTAAACCTGATTTGGCAGCGCTGCCCAATGCTGCGCTATGTGCACAATCACTCAAAATCACGCAAAAGTGGATTTATATGCAGGGAACTTCAAAGAAATGGTCCAAAACAACCAATTACTACTAGATTTTTGTGCTGAGGTCACTCCTTCAGGGACAGATAGGCTGCTCAAGGCTCCCCACTCCCACTGGTGAGCAAAGAAACTTCCTTCTATCCAAGTAAGGTAATGGGCAACACAGGAACTATCCCAAAGTCCAGAATACAGCAAAGCCTGTATAGGGGACTATTCTAGCCAAGGAAAGGCAGGAAACAAGGATATTTTTTAGTTTTTTTGTTTTTTTTTTCAAGAAAACAACAGGAAAATGCAGGAAAACAACAGTATATTAAATGCACAGGCTAGCGCACTTGAGTGGGCAGCCTCAACAGTTAATTTAAACAAACAAACTTGTAACTTAAGTGCAGGTAATAAAAAAATGCTAAATACAGTTAAATTAGCAGTTTAACTTCATTTTCAGCAAAAAAGGAAGGTCGCACGGGTAGAAGCAGCAAAAATATACTTATATCTTGAAAGTAGTCACTTTTTTCAATTGTCTGCTGCTAGCACCACTCTGCAGGACCACGAGGAGCTGTTGCTGAGTAGTATCTTAATGTTAAAAGAGTTTAACATAGCAAGGCAGCTTTAAAAAAAGTAATGGAGATCTTCCTATCTCCGTTCCTTTTTTTAAATGTGTCTCGCTATGTTAAATGGGTTTAACATACCGAGACAGTTTTTAAAAAAGCAACGGAGATTCTCTGTTGCTTTTTTTTAAAGCTGTCTCGCTATGTTAAACTCCTTTAACATAGCGAGACAGTTTGTAAAAAGCAACGGAGATCTTGCTTTCTCCATTGCTTCTGCCCACAGCTCTGATGTACTGCGTAAGCATACGCATGCGCAGTACATCAGAACTGCCGCAGAATACCAAGCAGCTGCAAAAGGGCAGCAAGGAGGCTTTACACAATGACATTATTTAAAAAAAAGTAATTATTTTTTTCTTAAATAATGTCATTGTATAATAGCAATAACCCATTTCTGGGTGTGGGTAATGCTGGATTTACCCACGGTTGTCTTTGTTTGGCCACTTGGGCTTCACCCTCGTGACCAAACCACACCAACCGTGGGTAAATCCAGCATTACCCACACCCAGGCATGGGTTATTGCTATAATAACACACAGGAAAGTCATATGGAGCACAAATAGGACTCAGTTAGCTTTGACAAGACCACTTCCACAAAAAGACCAGTCATCAGTGGTGTCCCGCAAGGCTCCATGCTTGGTCTGCTCCTCCTTGGTGTCTGCTTATTGGATGTCAAAGCCAATGTCAAAGGCCTCTACCTACCCAAGTTCACAAATGGTTGCAAACTGGGAGCACTCATAGAGACAAACATTTTACAAGAGGATCTAACACAGACAAATGATGTGTGCCAAGGCCACGGCTTATAACTCAAAGACAAGACATTCATAATAGTATCTTTTGGGAAGTCGGCCACCCTGGAAAACTATGTCATCACTAAAACACCCCTAAGAATTGACCCTGCTAGTCAGGAATTTGGGACCACATGTAGACAGTAACCTGGCCTTTGACCTACATGTGTCCAAGGTAGTAATGAAATCCTTCTATGTTGTTCAACTTATAAATAAGGGCATGGCACCTAGGTCCAGGGAAGTCATTGTACCACTCTACAGACCTGTCACTGAGTATAATGCCCCTTTATTTTATATATATATATATATATATATATATATATATATATATATATATATATATATATATATATATAAAACTAGACACATGCAGCAACTAGAATGCAAAGGTTCTATGCTAAAAGAATACAGTACACAAAAAAATCATATGTGGATAAAATGAAGGCCCTATCTCTATACCCAGTCTCCTACACACTAATGAAAGGTAATCTATGTCTGGCATACAAGGCATCCTTGGACCCTGATGGATGGACTCTGATGGAACCTTTCCATATCTGCAAAATGAACAGCATAAGAATTAATAGATATAAGGACCTACATTTTGCTTGTGACATAAAGAGAGCATGTTTGAGAGACAGATATGTATCTCAGAGGCTTCCAGTTCTATGGAATAGGCTCTCCATCCATATGAGGCAAGGTCCATCCATAACCCTATCTAAGCATAACCTGGACTAGTGGATGGGGAATCAGAAATTTACCCCTGGTCTGTCGCCCATGTATCTGAAAGACCGAAGCATTCAGTAAATCACATCCTAATATACACACCTATCGAAACATTTAAAATACAATAACTTGTGAGACACGTTTTGGTTGCATGGCTAGGCTTATAAAGGCCCTAGTGGTCCTTAGCTTAGTATACACCTATGAACATATGAACCTGTAAAATAAAGGTACTGTGTCTGCCTTTCTGGGAAGCTCATATAGTTCAATGAGCACAACACCAAAAAAGTAGAAATACTTCTGGAAAACCACAAGAACAAAAAAAAAAACAAAACAAAAAATAAATAAATAAATAAACTGCAGGATGCAAAAGAATAGAGTGAAATCCACAAGATGTTAGCATAATGAAACTTTTAATCCACGTTTTTATAACCAGACTTCTTCAGAATAAAATGTACATTCTCTACATCACATTAAAAACAGTTTTAAAATGCCTCTGCACCAATAAACACATCTTTCCACTTAAACAGTTACACAATTAGTCAATAAAATTTCAAAGCTCAGGAAGTTATTTCCTTATATAGACTCTACGGTCTTTCAAAAAACATTTAATATTAACAGCATCATTTATACCAGTTTTTTTGTCTGAATTTAATCTGATTTGCCATAAAGCCTCCTTTTTGTTCAAGATTTGTTTTGAAATTGCCACCCCCTAAAATCGTGACTCCCTTGCTCCAGCACAGAAACAAAAATGTTTTGTACATGGGACAGGTGATAGTATGTTTATAAGGCATTTGGCTTGTCTTGTTTTCTAATATTGTAATAATGTTCCTTTATTCTGGTGCATAAGGCTCTTGTAGTCATACCAATATAGAATGCACTACAATATGCACACATACCAATGTATACAACTCCTTTACTCTTACAGTTGAAATGCTCTGGAACTTTCAAAGTATAAGGCAAATGTTCTAAATGTCGATGTATTCATTTTCACCTTGGTTGCTGTTTCAAAATTCTGAATTCAGCATTTTGGGTCGACATTCTGAACAGTCAACCGAAGTGGATTCAGAATTTTAATAGTAAACCTATATACATATAGATAGATAGATAGATAGATAGATAGATAGATAGATAGATAGAATAGATTTATTTATTTATTTATTTTTTATTTTACATTTGTTAACTGGGGAAGTCCAACTGGACACATGTCCTTTTTCAGTGGAGGCCCGAGGAGAAAAGCTCCAGTTATAGCAGTAAAGTACAGAATAAGAAGCACAAATATATACACCTATGACACAGAAATGTCTAATACACGTCAAGAAATAGTGAGTAGGAATACTCTACTTTATTACATAGTTTTCCTTTTTTTAATTTTTTTTTTGTACATATAACAAGGTTAGGTACTCACAGAGTATATAACAGTATTATTCTAATGTTATAGGAACAGTAGGTCACAAGTGGCATTTTATACATGATCTGTAGTGAGACTCACAGTAAACAGTTATCAGATTATTAGTTATAAGTTTCAAGGAGTTATTACAGAGAAGATAGAGATGAACAAGTGAATATTAGAGTTATATTTTTATACTTTTACTTGTTTGGTATGTTAGTGGTAATTGTGTGGTTGAAAGCATTTGGATAGGTACTTGTGGAGACTATAGAGTTATTGATCAGCTGGGAGTTGTGCAAGGGCAGATCCATTTGGTAAGGAGGTAGTTTTTTAATGCTGGTTTAAATGTTTTTGGTGATGATAGGGGGATAAGATCAATTGAATGGACATTCCAAAACTTGCCTATATAGTTTGTGAAGAGGGAATCTCCTGCTTGATTTTTGGATATATAGGTTTATATGTAATTTTGGTTGGTGGATCGGAGAGTTCTGGCAGTAGTATAGGGTTTAATGAGAGTTTGTAGATCAGGTATTTTTTCAGGCTCTGAGAGGATTTTATGGGCCATTGAGAGTTATGAATAGTGTAATAGGTACTTATGTATTATCACAACCACATTCAGAGCAGGTGAAACGGTTCATTTACGCGCCATTCTCCTGCCGAAATATATAGTAAAACTGTCTTGGGAAGTCTGTGTCAGTAAACTTATCATTATGGTTCAGTGAAATAGCTCATGTCTTAATAAACAGTGAGTGATTTGTTGTTTTACAGATGTTTTCTGTCCCTACTTGAACTACGCATAGACGTTGTAAAGCAGAATACAAGTACATGCAGAAATGTCGTAAATTATCACAGTATCCAAATCCAAATGCAGATTACTTAATGTCACTGCCGACTAATTCAAATCCAGAAAAAGTCCCCAACGCAATGTGACATGGTAAAAATTAAGTAAGCTGTCTCCATTTTTCATGGGGCACAAAATGGTCACTTACATCAGGTTTTCGCAAGCAGGTTGCAAGCGACTCACTGTTGAGAAATTAGCATCAAAGCTTGTGTCCTTGTCTGCTACTACAAATTTATGTGAAATGTGGTGTATCAGCTTAATGCACAGTTTTAAGTGGAATAAGAACGAGAAAAAAATTAAAAAGAAGCCTGACTTTCAAGAAGAACAGCCTCATGGCATAAGTAAGGAATAGAGACACAAAATTCTTGTAAGAAAATGGCTTCAATCGGAGGTAGTGGATGCGGCAGCCATGAATCACAACTATTTCTCAATGGTTGATTTAGGAAGATCTTTTCAAAAGTTGTACAAAGAAGTGAGATATACACAGGCTCACAGTTCCCCTGCATTTCTGATGAAGTCATTTCACGAAAACAGAATGCATTATGCGAGGTAAGAAATGTGGTTGCGATAATACGTAAGTACCATCTAATAGTTGGGGCAATTCTAACCAGTTGAGCTTTTTGAGTGCTCGGCAGTGATGTGATCTAGATGGGGTATTTGTGGCAAATCTTGCTATTTTATTGTAGCAGGTTTCAAGTTTTTGTAAATCTGATTTTTTCAGATTAGTGAGAATGGGTGCAGCATATAGTAAGGTGGAGAGTAGGTGGGTTTGGGCAATAGCTATTTTGGTGTTATTTGTGAAGTAGTGTTTGTTTCTATATAGGGTACCAAGTTTTTGTGTACTTTTTTAACTGTCTGAGATATATGAATATCAAATCTGAGTTTATGGTCAATTTCTATTCCCAGTAGCTTAGTATGCTCTGAGGGGGTTATGCAGGTATTGTCATGGGAGGTGGTGTAGAAAGTGTTATGGGGAGAGGAGTTTTGTTGGGAGAAAATACTAATAGGTCTTTTTAGGATTTAAGATTAAATTAGCATTTGTTAGCCAGGACTCAACTTCCTGAAAGGCTTTCTGAGTAAGTGACTGAAGTTCTAGTAGGGAGGGTGCAGAACATATCACAGCTGAGTCATCTGCATATTGTATGAGTGATCCATGAGTGGTTTCCAGTTGAAGGTTATTAGTAAATATTGAGAATAGGAGTGGGCTAATATAGAGCCTTGAGGAACTCCTAGTTTAACTGGTAAGAGGGGTGATAGGGTCTGTTTCCATAAGACTGCTTGTTGACGTCCTATGAGGTAATCGTTGAACCATTCAAGGGTGCTATTACAGAAATGTAAGTCTGTAAGGGTGTTAATGAGGTGGGTATGGGAGACCATATCAAATGCTTTTGACAGGTCCAGGAAGATAAAAGAGGCAAAGTGATTTTGGCTCCTATGAAGATTGATGGTGTTAGTAAATGACAGTCATAGTGTTTTTGTACTGTGGAATGGCCTAAAACCATGCTGGGTATTAGTGAGGAGTTTGTTATTAAGTAGGTAGTCTGTGACTTGCTTATGAATCAATCTTTCTAGAATTTTAGAGAGTGTTGACAATGTTGCAATAGATCGATAGTTGTTAAGGTTGGTGGATGGTCTGCCCTTATGTAGTGGAATAATGTAAGCAATTTTCCAGATGGTAGGCACCTGCTGTTCTGCTATTGAATGGTTGATTAGTATTGATACAGGGTATGCTATACCATCTGCTGTCAGCTTTAGGTATTCTGTGGGTAGACCGTTGGCTGCTGGTGTGGTTGGTCTTAGTTTTTTTAGAAGCTTTTTGATGGTATCTGTTGGAACTGGTTGCAGAGAGAAGGTAGATGTGATGTTTGGGGATGGGAGAGAGGGATTGTTTGTACCTGGTGTTTGATTTTTAGCTAGTTCTACGATGGTCTCAGTAAAGTACTTGTTGAATTGCGTGGCAATATTATCTACATTATTGTTGTTGGTGGGGGGGGGGTCCTGTTTTTTCTGGGTGTAGAATATTATTTATTGTGGACCAAAATCTTTGTGGGTTTTTCTGGTGTTTGGCTTGTATTTCAGTGTAGTAGTTAACTTTATCTGTTTTAATTTGCTTTTCTTGCTGTATTCCTAAGCTCCCGGTAAGTCTGGAATGTGAGTTGAGTCCTATTAGCTTTCCTTTTAAGCCTGAGGAGATTTAGGGTTTCTTTTTTTAGCCATGGGGCATAGTTAGTCTTAATACGTATATATGTGCTTGGTACCTGAGCATCTAAAATGGTAAGAAAAGTATTATTGAAGTACTTTACTGCATCTTGTAGGGGTAGAAGTTTTAGAGGTGTCCAGTTGCAGTTTTTTAGCATCTCTGTAATCTTTCAGGGGTTAAGTTGCTTTTTATTGCTTATTTGTAGCATAATGGGTTGTTTAACTTGTATTGTTTTCTTCCTGATCAGATAGGTGGGAAAATGATCTCTGAGGCTGTCTGGTAGACAACCTGAGAGTGGGTATAGGGCTGGTCTGTTTGTTAGCATCCAGTCTAAGGTGGACTGTCTGTCTGAGGTTTTATTGACTCTTGTTGGTCCCTTGATGAGTTGAGAGAAAACATGTAGGTTTACATGTCTTTTGGGCTGTGGGGAATTGCCATCTAACCAGTCTACATTAAGGTCACCTATTATAAGTGTTTCCTGAGGTAGGTTATTGCAGCACCAGTATAGTAAGTTTTCCAGTATAGATATATTATCTCCTGGTGGCATGTAAAGACCTATGATATATATATTTTTATTGGAGTTGCGTTTTAATTTGGCATACAATATTTCTGCATTTTCAAGTTTTAAGGTTTTGTCGGATAGTATTTCTATGGAGCGGTGTTTTTTGTAAAGTAGAGCTACCTCACCTTCTCTTTTCTTTATTCTGTCAGAGCTTATAATGTAGCTTGGGGGTAGGAACTCATTATTATTATTGTTGGTATTTAACCAGGTCTCTGTAAGTAAAATAATATCTGGTGAGTAGAGAGCAAAGTTAGCATGAAGCTCATGAATTTTGTTTTTTATACTTTTAATGTTCATATTTAATATCAGTATGTCAGCTTTTTCTCTAGTGGGTATGACTGATGTCAGATTATTGTTTGTTTGCAGACTAGGGTGTGGTTCTGAGGTTTGGTGATTGTTGATTGGACCAGGGATTGGATGTATGTCTCTACATAGGGTTAGTCTAGAGACAATTTGGATGACGTGTTTCAGGTATTTGTTAAGGATTTTGTCATATTTTGAGAAGATAGTGGATAAGTTGGAATAATGTGGTTTTGCTATTTTAGCTTGGGTGAAGGTTGTGACATTAAAGATGGAACTACCTATATAGATGTTAGTAGGTTTTAAGGTGATGGGATGGATATTAGAGGCGGAGTGGAATGGAGGGGGTTTGGGGAGACTGGTGTGATGAGAGGTAATGATAGTTGTAAGCATTAGTAGGTATAGTGAGGCCAGAAGAAAGGATAAGTGGCATTTTGATTTTTTGTGAGGCTGCCTTGGCATGAATCCAATTGACTTAGCAGGATGTATGGGAGTGGTCATTTAAGGTATGAGGTGAGATTGATTATTTACAGTGAATAAGAGTATTACAAAGGAGTAATAGGCTTACTTTGCTACCAAGCAGGAAATGGTACAGAGAGTAGGAAAATTATTGGGGGAGGAAGAACTTTGGACTGAATATGGAGGGTATGTGAGGTAGTTGAGGTATAGGTATGTGATGGTATAGGAGTTAGTAGAGGTAGGGGAGGGATGGTAGAAAGGTATGGGTGGAGTTGTAAATGGAGTGGGATGATTTGATTGGATGATTTGATTGGGCTTATGGCTATAAGTCTGAGGAGAGTAGGTGTGGGTGGGAAAAGGGGTAGGGTAGAGGAGCAAAGTGGAGCCAGAGAGGAGCGAGGGCAGAACGGAGTGGGTACGAACCCGGTTCTCCAAAAACAATCAGAGAGGTTGTTCCCAGGTAAGTAAAATAAGGCCCAAGTGTAAAGTACAGTTACAAATTTTAATATAATGCAGGGAATATGTAGAAATGGCTGGAGGAGATGGAAAAATGCAGGTGATTTAAGGGAAATGCTGTTACTGTTATCACAACAAGGAGGGGGATTCTAAATCCAACCCATCCCTTGGTAATGCCAAACAGCTGTCATCCTGAGTGAAGCAAGAGTTAACAGTTACTTCTCGAGTTGCTAGCTCACTTTTAGAAGCACAATAGTCAGATTATATTAAATTAGCAGAACAACAGTTTTGATTACAAGCTATTAAATACTCAGAGATAGATAGCTAGATAGATAGATAGATAGATAGATAGATAGATAGATAGATAGATAGATAGATAGATAGATAGATAGACAGATACACATATGTATTCATGATGTCATCATTTATGTCAAGATTTTTCCATACTGTGTAATGGCCCCTGAAGAGATTACATGGAAGAGTATTAACAAAATAAGTTGTTTGTGTTGCAGGTACACTAATTTACTTCATACACTATGGTAAAGTGACAAAGTTCATCATCTCTGAAAGGCACTGAAGACTTGGCTTAACAACATTTTTGTACACGACTTGTACAATGGACCAGACTTTTGGTTATTGTAAATAATAGCAAAGAATGCAAGCATCATGTTGAACATTTTATAATAGATACGTTCTGTGTTACTCTGTGTAAAACAACTTAAAAATAAGGAATTAAATGAAATCTAATGAAGTAACAACCCATGATTTACATTTGTCAGCTATGCCATCTTGTACTAAATTGGTAAGGTTACAAGAAAACAATCAATCCTTTGCATAGTACTTTACAGAGCTAGAAATAAAAATATCAGAAAAATTGAGAAAATGGCAGGGACCAAGAAGGGGAATAAAATGATGATAGTGAGAAAGAACTCAATAAATATAAAGACTTTAGAAAACAGTAGTAGGATATCTGACTGAATGCCATATAAATGAATTGGATCACAATCTGCTTTATCAGCCAAGGTTTCCATAGAATGCCAAATGCCCCTCCACAAATGTAGTGACATTAGAGATGATTATTATTTACAAGGGGTTAAAGCAAGCATAGGCCATCACATTGACAGTACAAGGCTTTCAGCTAAAGATATGAAAGTATACTCTGTTCTGCTGTTTTGAAGGAAGCTTATTTTTTTAACTGCAGCTGCATCAAATAGAGCTTTATCTAATATTAAAACTAAAATACAGAAATATGAGACTCAGCTATACTGGTCATTTAAATGACAACTTACATAATTAAGTGAATACTTGGTTTCACATTTAGACTATATGCATTGATATCAGAAAGAACTCTAACTTCTCAATAAAGAATAGCAGCTGAAATAGTTTCTCTTGCCGTCAGTGTAGTCAGTGTGCAGTAAGACATCATGAATTATGATGCCCTTCCTTGAATCACTGTTATTGTGTTCCAATACTAATGGGTTATCCTGTCTCGGGTAACCTGACATCCAGCCAGAAAACCAAAGTCAAAACCTTCCTAATCCACCATATATCCAGCATATAACCTCAGGTTGTAGGGGTACATAAGTGGACATCTGAATATAAGATCCTCAGACTTTCTTGCCTTCAGTCCATACACAGAATCTTCACTGTGGTCAGTCTGAATACCTTGTTGTTGTTGCCACTAACATTGCCTAGACGTATTCAGATAAGTACACTGTTGGGGAACCTTCTTTATTCTTGCTTTTTTATACACAAGATTTGTTCATGTCAGCTAAGAGGAAGAATTTTTAATGTGGTAGGCAGATCCCTTATAAAGACCTTCGCTCCCAGTGTCTGTTTTGCTTAGGGGCTGAGCATGTCTATAAAAATTGTGCAATCTGCCAACTATATATCTTAAAAACCCTTTGAATGAGACTTTCCTCCCTAAATATTTATTTAGAGACCCGATATCTGAAATGTCTCACACAAAACAAGATGGAGGAACCCCTGGCCTTGGACTTCCTGCTCGCACCCAAAAAGAAGACCAAGAGAACAATGCCTGAATCTTCAGCTGCCCAGTCTGATATAGATATTCCCAATAAGATCTAGTAGGAATGTGCAGATGGCAACACTTGTTAGCATTACCCTGCCTTATGCCAGTATGGTGTCTTCTTCCCACATGCCTGATGATACTGAGCCTACTGTGACTGTAGAGAAGGGGGAACCTAGGGTGATAATTTCAGAAGGACAAGAAGGCATACCTAAAATCCTTGTTAGGGATGAGGTGTCATGCACTTTAGTTTAGGTCCATCAGGGTTCAAAATCACTGCACTTTGTTAGGCCAGATGCCTCACATAAGAAAATGAAAAAAAAAACTCAAGCATGTTTCTCTTACTTGGACATCTCAGGAAAAGGAATGGCTTGAATTCTCACAAGGCCTATACAGTTCCATTTTGTCTTTGAAGCCACCTTCTTTCTTCACCACTCCATTACAAGACCCCTTCACTAAAGTTGCAATATGAATCCTCATCTGAGCAGGTATCTGATTCATATGTGGATTCTTTAGCATACTCATCTCAAACTCATTCCCTTGGACAGCTTGCTTCAGGTGATGAAGATATGTAGTCCCCTGATGCCCTCATTGAAGAAATTTCCTTTGGGGAGACTATCGCTAGGAAGATTCATCATTTTGAATGGGACCCCAGGCAAGTCACTGATGTTAAAAAAGGATATTATGATTTACTTGAGGTAGGAGCTCATAAACCAATCCCCTTTCCCCCAGTCCTAGAAGCCTTCCTTGATGGTTTTGTCTCCACTTCTACTTTCCCTTATTCCCAGTCCCCAGCAACAAAAAGTCTGATAGGTTTTATAAGGTCCCTGATGACATGAAGTTTCTCTACACAAAACCTGTAGTGGATCTTTCAGTCTTTTCTATCTGCACTGTAAAACCCACTAAGCTTTTACCTGCAGCTAATGCATTTCCCATCAGATAGAGATAGTAGAGCCATAGATCAGTATGGAAAAAAGGTCTATCCATCTGCCACGTTGGTTTCAGGGCCCTAAATTATCAATCTCAAATGACAAGATACCTTTTGTCCATTCTAGGGGAGTTAAATAAAACTATGGCTGATTAAGAGCACTTCTTGCACAAGGCACAGGGCATGTCCATGACCAATCAGGATACACAAGTATCCAGACATTCCAATAAATGCAGCTATGATGCTGCACAGGCTTCCTGCAGGGCAGCAGTCACTGGCTGTGTTATCTACAAATGTGCTTGGCTTCACCTTCAGTCTCTCCCTAAGGATATCAAAGCCAAACTACTGGGTTTTCCCTTCATAGAGATCTTTTGTTGGCCCAACCACAGCCAAACCTTTCAAAACTCTGCAGGATAAGGGAAAAATAATAGAGGATTTCAAACAGATTATTCTTACATAAGTCTCTAGATAATAAAATAATCATATCATCCTTCCATACCAACTTCCTTTGTCTGCAGGAAGAAAAGAACTCAGAAAGGCAGAAAGCAGCCCAAAGAAAAGATTTCAGGAAAAACTTACCAGAGGAATTAAAACTGGAAAAGTCTTTTTTCCAGATTAACCAACCTCTGTCTGACTATCTTCTGACCCCTTTCAGTCCAAAAACTTCCTTGTCAAAAAACACATTCTGTCACTTATAACTTGGGAATCAAACAACTTAGATAAATGGGTCTTGCCTATCATCTGGTATGATTACAAAGTGTCTTGGAGAGAACTTCCCTCTTCAAGGAGAATCTATCCCCAGCCAACCAGGCTCACCTTATGCCACCGGCCATCCAGTGTGTTTTCTCTCAGAACAGTGTAGAATCTGTAGCATCCCTATGCCTAAGAAAATCTTCTTGTTCATGACTCTTCCTCTTTCCCAGGAAGTAGGGTACTTTCAGGTCCATACTGGATTTGACTCACATCAACACCTTTCTAAAAATGCCATCTTTCAGGATACTCTCTTTGTAAACTCTTACTTCCTTTTATCCTTCCACAAGATTTTCTCATGTCCCTAGAATTGAAGGATGCTTACCTGCTCATCCCTACTCATCCCACCTGAGGAAATTCCTCAAGTCCTCTGTTATTTTTCATCACTATTTTAGTTCTCTGCTTTACACTTCCATCTATCTAATGATCCCGGAGTATTCATAAAGTGCCTCACATCAGACATTGCCTTTTGTAGAACCCAGGGAATACAAATGTTCCCTATCTGGACAAGGTTCAATTCCAGGGCTCTTCCCAGGATACTCTGTGGCTGGAACATCTAGGTTGCACTGTCAGCCTTACCATGTCTTCTCTGACCCCCTCCCAAGATCTGGTTTTCCTAGGTTGTAGACTGAATATCCTCTCAATGACAGCCTTTCTCCCTCAGGAGAAAGTCCTATTCCTGTCCACATACTTCCAGTTCTTGCTTCCCATGGACTTAATCTCAGAAAGAGAAATCTTAAGAACTCTGGGTTACATGGCAGCCACAATACCCATGGTGCCATTTGTCAGACTTCACATGAAAAAGATCCAGTGGCACTTAAAGTACCTTTGGTCTCAATACTGTCACCCACAGGACTTCCAAATCCCTCTACTGCCTTTTGTTAAAGAAGGAGTTGCAATATTGGGTCTCTTCAAATTCAACTCAATCTAGATCTGCCCTCCCCCATCCACTCCAACTCAGAATTTTCATACAGATGTTTCAGATCTAGACTGGGGTGCACAGATGGGTCCCACAAGGGTTGAAGGCCAGTGCCCCCCAAAGAGATAAGGGATTACATCAATGTGAAGGAAATAAAGTTCCTTACTCAAGCCCTTCAGGTGTTATCCCACCTCTGAAGCTCAGGCCCCATTACAATTTTTACAGACAAACCACGGTTATGTGATACATCAACAAACTGGGAGACCAAGTCTTGCTGACTGTGCATTCTGACTCTGCTGGCAAGGGAAAGTACAATATAAGCAAAGTTGCCCTTGCAGGCTGTTTACATCCTGTCAGAACACATCAGAATTCACTAAGCAGGTCCACGTAAGACACTTACAAATGGATATTGAACAGAGAAGTCTTCTTGGACATAGTCCATGGATGGAGTATTCCTCAAATAGATCTGTTTACCTCCTCCCAGAACAGACAGCTTAAGCTGTTTTGCTACAAGACCCTTTGTCTCCAGGCTTGGAGGCTGGATGCCAATGTACTTCTGCTGGGGGTAGGGGTCCTCTATGCCTCCCCCTCCCCCTAATCCCAAAGTTTCTTCTGAAGATGCAAAGGGACAGATGAAAAATCTTGCTAATGACTCCCTTCTGACCCAGGAAGCATTGGTTCCCTCTTCTTTTCCCCCTAGATAGGAGACATCACTACAAGTTACCCCAACAAGGGGACTTTCTCACACAGGAATAAAGGGTTCTCTAATCCACCCCCAACTTGCAGAGTTACAGCCTCACTATTTGGGTGATAGAATTGTAATCCATTTTAAACACCAATTGTCAGAGGATGTGCTGAAGGTGCTCCAGGAAGTAAGAAAACCTCCCACTAGAAAATCTTACTTCTCCAAGTGGAAAAGATTTTCCATTTGGTGGACATTCTGCTTATTCTAGCTTACTTGGGCGATTTGCTACAAAGTAGACTAGCCTACTCCACCATCAATGCACTTTTATCTGCTATTTCAGCATGCATGCCTTTATACCTTAATTTGCTTTCCATCATTGAGATCAAACAGTTATTAAAGGTGTCTTTCACTTGAATCTACCTACAAGGGCTATTCCACCCCCCTCCTTTTGAACCAGCAGCCTTTGCCTCCTTAAAATTCTGTACCTGGAAAATGGTTCTGCTGGTTAAGCTTACCAGCTTACCTCTGCCAAAAGAGTTTCAGAGCTTCAAGCCTAAATAACCAGTCTTCCCTTCCTTCACTTCCATAAGGATAGGGTCTCCTTATGAGATAACTCTCTTTTATGCCAAAACTAGTAAATGAACTGTCACTCAACCAGACCATCTATTTGTCTGTCTTCTTTTAACCCACAACATAAAAGTCAGTGTCTCCTGCATACCATGGATCTGCACAAACAGCTAAGATTCTGCTTGTACAAAGCAAACGCTTTCAGGAAAACTGACCAGCTCGTTATCTCCTTACAGCAGGATAAGCTGAGTAACCGTTTCCAAGCAGATTAGCTCCAACTAGATTTCTAAATTCATCCCCATTGTGTCACCTTTCATGGCAACTCCACGTCTTTACCCATGAGTCTCAACTGTCCAGATTTTCACAGAATGCCCAGATTTATGCCTTATATTTTTGGCCTGCTCCTCATACAAGTTGTCATTTTCTGGCAAATCATTGAGGAATGAAGTCACTAAATAATGACATACAATTGAATATCAGACTTAATACCCTTTGGTAAATGCATGCTAACTCAAAGCCTGTTACTCAAGCAACTTTCTAAGTTTAAAAGAGCAACATTTAAAATATGTCCCTATTTTGGGCTTTTCTCTACATATTATTTTTGGCCTTGCCCAGATTTTTTGTGCTAAGTGTTTGAGAGGTATAAATGAAGTACATTCCACAAGGGTATTCACCTAATCTGTAGCCCTCTTCAAAGGCATTGACTCCAGATCTATTCTGGAGGTGGCCAGCTGGCTGTCTGTTCATGCCTTTACTAGACATTACAGAGTGGATGCATTTTCCAGATCTAGAACCTCCTTTGCTAGATCTGTATTGTCTGTATTGCCAGGACTGGTACATAGCTCTCTTGTCTCCAACCTATCCATCCACAACAACCACTAGCTTTGGAAATTACCTATCAGTATTAGAGTACTGTAACAGTTACCCAAAGAAGGAAAAAGTACAATTGTGTAAGAACTTAACATAACAGTAGATGTCCTACACATCATTGTTGAAGTATTGCATTCCTCCTGCCAGCCCCCTTTCTTTCTCTCTCTCTCTCTCTCTCTCTCACTCTTTCTCTCTCTCGCTCATGTGGCCTCTATATATCTTGTGAAACAAGGGGGGAACAGTTCCCCTCTTCTTTGCTAGACTAGTTCTTTAATATTTGTCTCTTGCTTAGTCTGAGGATTTTATTCTCTTACATCCACCTATGTATCCCCAACACCCATGGGCTTAGGTCATAATCCTGACATATGGTGCATCAGGAAGGTTTTTGTTTTGGTACAACAGCCAGATATCAGGTTAGTTCAGACAGGAATACTGCAACTGTGACCAGTTGGATATCTACTGTTATACTAAGTTCTTACACAACTGTACTTTCATGCTCATGTAAATTATTTAGGGATTAATTTTAATTTCTTCTCACATAGAGTCAAACTCATAGGTTCATAGGTAGGTACTAGGCTATCAGCCCTAGGGCCTACGTAAACCAAGCCAGCAAGGTACCATAGCTTACGCCATCCAAAAAAGTTATTTTCCTGTGCCACTGTCCAGCAGAGACACAGAAGTGATCCCCGGAGTGTATTTCCTATTTCCCATCCACTCATCAAGATTTTTCTTGAAGAGTGCTAATGAAGAACTTTGCTTGACATAGATGGGTAGCTTGTTCCAGAGTATAGGAAGTCTCTGGGACAGGAATCTATCCTTCCAGCATGTCCTGTTTATTGTGGTGACAAGGTTTAGGTCTCTAGAGCGTGTAGCTTGGAGGGATTGGGATTTCTTTAGGTGTAGCATGTCCAACAGCTCTGGGTTTGACATAGATTTATATGTAAGGCAGAGATAACCTTGGAGTAGGCGATATGCTACAGAGTAAAGCTGGAGTTTTTTTAGTCATCAGTAAAAGTCCACTAAAAATGTGTGAGAAACAGATAAATGCAGGTTCTAGTAACAGAGCTGAAAACAGTTAAGCATGTGATTGCTGGTAGTGATAGACTTATGGCTTATAGTCTGTACAATAAAAGGTACAATAATATGTCAAAACTGTTGCATTGGGGACTGTGCAAACATTATAATATAGAATAAGTTGAGAAGCACTGGAAACATGAACTACAAAGCATTATCACCAGAGATGAAGTCTATATCACACGGAATCACCTATTACCAAAAGTCCAAAACATAAATGCCAGAACACCAGATATAGTAGTCCAAGAAAAAAAATGAAATTGTTATACACAGCAATTATAGATTCTTACGTACCATGAGATACAAGGTTTTAATGTACCAGGATTTGCAAGCAGAAATGAGAGCCATGTGGAGGAAGGATACCCAGGCAATCTCAATTGTAGTAGGAACAACAGGATTAATAAAAAAAAAAATCACATTTGTACTTAAATACACCAATACATGTAACCCCATATGAACTACAGAAACAGGCAATTCTAGGCACATGCGGATGCTGAGAAGAGCACACCAGGTTAACACCAAAGACTGAAGCAATACTAATTTCATCAGGATTGCACAGTACACAACTAGCACATATGCCAGTACACATGTCTAGAAAAACCTTAAACTTCCCAGGCTGGCTCAGTCTGTCAATTCACTTAGTTTTTGGCAACTAACAATGGCTCACTAATTATTGAAACTATCATGTCCATGCCAGATGGTTATGTTCAAATAGCATCTCCCAAATAGATGCCTGTATTTATTTATTTGTAAAATATATATTTGGAGTAGCAAAGGCTCAACTCTCACATAGAGACAGGGGAGACAGGATGTACAGTAAGTACTACCCTTCTGACTGGAGTGCTATTGTTATGACATTCACAATAATCTTCAGTTTGACTTACATATTAGTAGCACTATACTTCAAAAAGTAGTGGCCCACTACTAAGCCAAATATAGCTAGACTGAACATACTAGAACATCAGTTGTCATTGCCTAACTGCATCTAGTGTGCTTTATGCAGCTCCAGTATTCACCAATCTACACTTTACATAACAACAGAGACTGCAGTGATGCTTTTACAAAACAGCAAAATGTGCTACTGTCTTCTGCACTAGCACACAATGCAGTAGAGCATGGCATTGCAGTAGGGTACACCAGAACAGTGTAGCACACCATGCAGCAGGGCACACCATAACAGTAGGGCATACCATTGCAGTAGGGCACACCATAACAATATGGCACATCATGCAGTAGGGCACACCATAACACTATGGCACACCATGCATTAGGGCACACCATGCGGTAGGGAACACCATTGCAGTAGGGTACACCATAACAGTAGGGCACACCATGCAGTAGGGCACACCATTGCATTAGGGCACACCATGCAGTAGGGCACACCATTGCAGTAGGGCACACCATGGAGTTTTCCAATTTCCTGAAATAATCCCAACTGAAATTTACCCACTTTATTCTCTACCAGTACTTAAAACACTCAGCCTTAGCACCACTATGCAATAGGTAATACCTCACCAGACAGCTGCAATAACAAGACAAATTCCTTGCCTATCAACACATGCTTTATAGCTCACTGTACTCCTAAAATGTTTTAAAAAACTAGAATCTGAATCTTCTTGTTCACAGATAAATTGAAAATACTTCTAGTTTTAAAAAGGGCCTGTCCTCTCAGTTTGTCAAACTGCAGTTTTACTGCAGTTCTTCATATTTGGCAAGTCTTTTCTATAACAGCCTCCTTCCCCACATTTCCATGAACCTCTACAACAATGTTCTAATTAAGATCAACCTAGAACTCCTTTTGCAAATACATTATGAACATCTTCCTCAATCTATGCATCATATAAATACAAATGGATCTTTTGTTACCTCTGTGTAGATGAATTAGTTTTACTATGTGCAGACGTATATATCCAAGTACTGTGTTCTGTAGAAATTACCAGTGTTTACATTGCTGTATGCTGTAAATTACGATTGGAATGCATATTGCTGTGTGCTTTAAATGTTTTCTGAAATGGCTATTGCTGTTTAAGTTTAAATTATTTTGGGGCTTTTCTCCCTGGGCATCCACTATAAAGGGGTCTTGCATGACTCAATCAAAGTTTCCCGATAAACAAATGCAAACAGAATAAATAAAGTAATAAATATAAAGTCATTAAATAGTGGTACTGAATGACCTGAAGAGGGCTGGAAGAAATCATATTCATTTTCATCAATTCCAGAAGAATCAGAGTGTTCGGCTTGCTTCCAAATTTAGGCTATCTTGGAAGAGAAAAGCAATGACACTGTTAAATGAGAGAACATGTGTGCTTTGACTTACATACAAGCAATTAATTCACCTGTGACCTGTGTTATGAGATCCACAAGTTTTCAGTGAAAATACCAAACTAAAAAAAAAAAATTCATGCATGCAAAGTCATATGTAACACTTAAGTAAAAACAGGTCAGATATGTCCAGTACTGATTACTTAAGTTATTATGTCTCAAAACTATGCTATTATACTCACAGATACTTCATCAGAGTTTTAATTTCTGGGTCTTTTCTTTTTGTTTCAACTCATCCCACTATAATTAATAATCCTGCAAAGTGTTGCTAATGTTGTGTGGCAAATAGGTTGGCTCTGTTATAATGCTAAGACATAGTAGGCAATGGATCCTGATGAGTCTCATACCTTCAAAAAACAATGTACACTTTAAACCAGATAACACTGAATTCCAAAAATCACTCATTCTTTTCAGGTGACTTTTACTGGACGATATCTTTCCCTGCACCACTACCATTGGAGTTTGTACCCTTCCTAAATCCCTTTTACTTATATGCTATAACATCAAGATCATTGTTCCCTGCAGCAGAATTAATGCTTTGATATATTGCAGTCTCAGTTAGTATGTATTTCCTTATTTGCACTTGAATTTCTGTAATTCCAAAGATGGGAATTATGGTCTTTGAACATTTGACAATTTGAATAATAAACAATGATAATATTTAGGTGTGAGGAATTTTTATAGGAAAATACTACATATAATACTTAATTAGTAGTACTCATAGTAGAGTATTTGCAGTTTTTTTAAAGGATAGTTTTTATTATCCTTCTTGGAGTACATTGTTAGTGGCTGGATAGTTTAGTTAGTATTTTACCGATTAGAATATAATTTTGTATTAATTCCAGTATGGAGTTTAAATTAATTTTAGTGATCATGATTAAAGTTGTTTTTATCTAGTAATTATGCCTAGAATATTGTGGGCAAATAATAATAAATGCTCTGTAACTGTTAGAAATTTGGAAGTTCAAGATGAAAGAACAAATAAATATGGAATAGTCTATCAAATTAATTAATATGTATACGGCTTATAAAACGTAAACACTACAGGCTTACACTAAAGTATGAATTTAAGAATTCAATCTTTAAATATCAGTGGTTTAAACTGTATCTGAAAAAGGGGTGGCCTTATGAAATATATAAATATAAATATAAACAAGCCATACTTAACTTTCTTACTGATAAGTTAAACAGAAATGTAACTTACACCAATATAAAGTTCTCAGTCAGTCATTTTACAAGTGTAAAATAAGAGAGGGTAGCTATCCTATAGAAAAAAAATGTGTTAATGTCAATGATTTTATTTAAAGATAAAGATAATAAACATGTTTACAATGATAATTATTGAGATTGGTAAAAGATTGACAACACTTAGCTAAAGTTTATTGGAAACCATGATTGTGAGCTAGTAAAGCTAAGAACTATCTTATAAACCCTAGTAAATAGCATGAAGGGGAATGTAATCTTAGGTGGAGATTTTAATTGCATTTTATTATAGGACAACCTAGTATAACAAGAAAGACAAAAATTTTAGTTACAGTCAAAGCATTAAAGTATCTTTTAAACCTGAAAGATGAATTCAGTATTAAAGATCCTGACTCTTTAGTTTGTTCTCACTACTCATTTGTGTTTGGAAGTTAATCAAGAATTGACAAGCTATGCATCTCAAAATAAGTAACATCTAAGGCTGAAGGCCTCTTACGTTGTCCTTTTTATTATCACAATTCACTGATCTTATTTTATTATTTAATGGTAGTAGGCTAGCTTTGTATCAGCATATAATTAAAATTTAGAAAAATTCCAAAAATGGTAAATTAGTGAGTTGGAAAATTTCTTTGTACAGTTAACAAATCAGCTGACTTTAACACAACTATGATTTGGGATTCTTTGAAAGTTTATTCAGTTGGGAAAATACTAACCTGAGGTAGAAATACAATTAAATAATGGGATAAAAAGTTGAGCACTGCACTCTCAAATGAATCAGGTCACAACCCACCAAGAAAAATACTACCAAAATAATGTTTTAATCGCTTTCATTCTTTTTACTATTAAGAATTTCATCAGAATACAACATATCACACCACAGTTTAAAAAGTCCTTGATGATGACACAATAAAAACTCAAATGAAATTTAGCAAATCATTAACAAGTCAACAAATTGTTAAAAAACATTAAAGCTATATGCTCATTTTAGCAGTAGTGAAATACATTTGTATTTCAGCAACCTTTTAACAGCAGTGTGATCACTGAGCCCTGGTATAGTGTATATACATGTTTACTGATCATTTCTATCTGACCTACAAGGGGATGGTACAAGAGTTATTTACAGCTGGTTAGCTTGGATAAGAATCAAGATTATCTAAGACTAAACTCTTGGAGTGGTGTTTCTAAGTGTGAAAATTAAGTACTGAGAAAATTTCATGGTAGTTTTATAGTGAAATTTCCATTCCAAGTGCTTGTATCAGTATAAGATGCTGATAACTTCTGCTGCATGATTACAAGCCTTGTGAAAACATTACATCTTAATACAAGCTCAGAAAAAAAGAAAAACAAAATATCCCTCTGACCAATCACAATAAGCACACTCTAAGGTTTCCTCACAGATTTTCAGTACAAAATGAGATCAGGCTACTCCCACTGCTACTAGAGTGCAGACCGAACTATTCTAGTGTTAAATTACTTAAACCACCCGGAAAGGCAGTAAATGATCAACATAAATTGTATTCTAAGCTGAAAGTCCAGGAAATAATCAACTTGCACAATAACTCAAGCAGCAAACACTTAAAATAAGTAGGAATACAGAATTCAATTATTTAATGCAGTGGCAAAAGCAAAAGCACTCTAAAATGTTTTAAAGTGTACTTTGCTCTCGCTCTCTTACCGGAAACAAAAGAATAACACTACTTCCAAACTGTTTCTTGAGAATTAGTATTAGCTCAGGTGTTTATCAGTTCAGAAAACATATACTTGTCTTCTCTTAGTAGATACCATGGATAAAACTTACAGTAGTTGAAGGAAACAGAATGCAAAGATGTATAAGGGACCTGAAGAGGTTCTCAATAAAACTGCAATCAAACTCAGGAAAGACCCAAAGATACTGCCCTATCTTAGACCAGGAGCAAAGCAGTAGCATTAATCCCAAACTGGCTCCTAAGAAGCAATTTTCAGGCTTTTCAGTGACTGGTAATCCCTAGGAAGGCTAAGAAATTATATATCTCTGATCCTCCTCTTATCAAGAGCAAAACAGAAGCAACAATCCTAGGATCTCTATCGGTTTATTGAAAAAACACAGTGCTAACACCCACAAATAAATCTAGAACATTTTAATGGAAGATAATAATTTCATAGGATATTATGTTTTCTTTTCAATATAAAAACCTAAAAGGTATAACTATGTTGATTTATGAATTGTTTTTGAGTCAAATTCATTGGGTACATGTACAAAATTAGATTTCATGCTCATCAAACCTTTTTTAACTATGAGTAATATTGCTTTTCAAAATTTGCTTAACTCGTAGAATATTTGTGCCATTTCATTTATGAATGCAAAAACAAATCAGTACAATATGACATACTTAAATTTATAAAGTAATACAAAGAGAATATAAATAAGTACTGAAATCTTATCTTTTATAATGAACAATGCAGTTTATCTAACTCTGATAAAAATAATTCTGAAATCAAATTTGAAATCAAAAGAAAATGCTTCATAGCTACAGTTTTGAAAATTGTATGCCTGGAAATTTGTACACAGAGCTTTTATATACCTTACAAAACTGCTAAAGTCAATAAGAATGTCCAATTAAGTTGTTGGAGACATAAACCTGAATTAAAAGCAAATTGAAAACCTGCTATGTTTGAATGCTCTTATGTTAAAACATATTGAGAAAACCACTTTGTACAAGGCTTATGGAATGAACAAATTTTAGTCTATAAAGAACACATTTTATTTAATGCACCTTTTCCTAAATATTTAAAATTAGTCTAGCTTTTAATTTTACATCTTCTGCTAGCATCTGGAGAAAAGGCATTACTATGAAATGAAAAAAGAATAGATACTTTTTTTCAATTAATTTCTCCAGCTCATATGAACTGTCAGGGAAACTGATGTAAAGAAGATTGAAACAGCTAAGACAATTTTCATTCTTAACTGCTAGACTAAAGCAATACAGCTGCTGGTGAAATTTGAACATGATGATGTCTCTGTCTCTGAAGGATATCATTTCATTTATTCTAAATTACATGTATAAATATTTCATATGAACTACTGACACTTGAAAATAATGTATTTGATCTTGAGTACTAATTACAGTATACAGTATACATAGCTGAAGTTTTAATATTATAACATTTTCTAAAATAGGGTTGTATCAGTTATCTAAATGTTATTTGAAACTGAATTGGTTTATTATGAATTACTGATTATTTTACTTTAATTTGTGCAATAACCAATACAGATACTAAAAACTGGCAAGCATATGCATAAAAAGATAAGTTACATTTATGTCTTTATTATAGATACAACCTAATAAAGGGTATTGATATTTCAATGTGATTGTTAGCATGTCTAAAAGTAATCCTTAGCTGAATCACCTCTGTCGAAACTACAGTGCCTTTTTGTATACTTGCAGTTCAGACCTATGCCTCTTCATGGTGTCCAGAACTTGTTTGGGTCTGGCTTCTTTAACTAAGTGATTGACCAACTAATAATATACAATATTAGAAAGGGCAAATAGTTATTAAGAAAATTACACTAAAATTGTTAATCTAGGATGCCCTTTCAGTGGAAAAAATAATATTCATTTGCTACTTTTCATATTTCCATATTTATGTCTATATTTTTATAAATGAGAGACCTACATTTTATGGAGGCATATCATGTGAAACACCAATGTGAGAGACAGGAAAGTTCACTGAAAATGCTGATTTATATCACACTATATGGGGAATATTTCTGAATGTTTGTTAGTAATTATGAAAATAAGCAATATTTCCAGTTGTATGTAATACTTCAAAAAAACAAGTGACTTACAAACTGTTCCATGACAGTATGGGCAACCTTAGATGTTGTTGAAGAAAACTGTCATAGGTTCATAGGTGTATACTAGGCTACTGGCCCTGGAGCCTTTACAAGCCTAGCCCATAGAAGTGCCCTGGCATTGTGCCACCCGACATTAGTTCTCAGTGCCTCTATCAAGCAGAGCCACTGGAGTGATCCCTGGTGTGAACTTTCTATTTCCCATCCACTCATCAAGATTTCTCTTAAAGAGGACCAGTGAGGTGCTCTGCTAGACATGTATGGGAAGTCTATTCCAGAGCATGGGCAGTCTCTGGGTTATGAATCTGTCCCTCCAGCATGTTCTGTTGATTGCGGTAATGAGGTTGAGGTCTCTGGAGCATGTGGCACGGAGGGATTGGTATTTCTTTATATGTACCATTTCTAACTGAGCTGGGTCAGACATGGCTTTGTAAGTCAAGCAGAGATCATCTCTTAGTAGATGATATGAGACAGAGAATAGCTGGAGTTTTTTTGAGTCTGTCCATGTAGGACATGTGTTTAAGGGCTAGGATCCTATTTGTGATGTACTTTTGTGGCCTTTCCAGCAGTTGCAGGTGTCTAGTGAGCTACATGCCAAATGGGACATTATATGCTATGATTGGTCTAATGAGGGAAGTGTAGAAAGAAATGATGACCTCTTTCTTCCTGGACACAAAACCTTTGGTAATGAGATGTGCCACATAGAAGGACTTTCTGACCACAGTGGCAATGTGGTGGTTGAAGGAGAGGTTGCTGTCAACATGTGTCCCCAGATCTCTTATAACATCGTCAGTGTTTAGTGGGCTCCCCTTGATGTGGTAATTAGTGGGAACTGAGTTTTTCCCAAAGGGGATGACAACGCACTTTTTGCATTACGCTTAAGGCCATGCTTTTGACAACAGTCATTGGTCTCAGTGAGGCCTTTCTGTAGGATGTCTGCATCACTTGGGGAGTTAAAAATAGCTCCCAGCTTGCAGTCATCTGAGAACGTGGTCAGCCAGAGTCCCTCTGTGTTGGCCTGGACTTCTGAGAAGTAGATGCCAAACAGGAGAGGATCCAGGACCGATCCCTGTGGGATTCCACTCATGACTGGTCTGCAGTCTGACTTGGAGTCAGCTACTTTCACACTGTGGGTTCTATCTGTGAGCCAATTTGCAGCCCACCTAATGATATAGGGGTTGATGCCTAGTTTGGTGACTTTATCAATAATTCCTGAGTGAAGAATGGTATCAAAGGCCTTGGCCAGATCAAGGTTGGCTGTATGAACTGCCTTACCTTCGTCCACAGCTCTGGTGACTGACTCAAAGAAGTCAACCACGTTGAGCAGGCATGATCTACTTTTCACAAAACCAAATTGTATGGGATCTAGAGTTTGGAGATTCCCTATATCCTTGTTAATTAGGTCCATGACGATGCGCTCCATAGCCTTACATATCAGACTCTTCAGGCTAATGGGGCAATAATTTCCAGGGTCTGTAGTCACACCTCCATTATAGAGAGGGATGACTGTAGCAGTGTGCCATTTGGTAGGGACAAAGCCTGAGGTGAGGCTGTGAGTGAACAGGGCAACAGATGCGGTGCCAGTTCACTTTGTAATTCATGTAGAACACAGCCAGGGATATTCTTGGCCTTGGACAATGCAGCTTTAACTTGTGCTGCAGTAATGCTGGGTGCCCGGCATTTTTTTGGTATTGTGATTGGTCCTTTGGGGGGAGGGGTAAAGTTGGCACTGAATCTGTCAGCCAGTATGCTGCCAATATTTGTTGGCTCAGTATAGGAGGGACCATTGTGCAGTAACTCAGAGCAAATCTGGGTATTGCCGTGGAGATTCTTGATATAACTATAGAAGGTTTTGTGTCTGTTTTTAGTGTCTGTCACAATTCTGCCTTCATTGCTGGCTTTGGAGGTTTTTATGAGGGATCTCAACTTTTTGTTGAGGCTAATAAGGGAATTTTTCCAGTCTTGGGACTTCACCTTTTTCTGCAACAGTTTCTTCCTTCTGTTGTAGAGTTTATTAGTGGCAGGGGACCAGCAAATTGGTTCTGCTGGGTATGGCTAGTTCCATGCATTTATGTATGTGTTCGTACAGTGAATTGGTGTATGATTTGGCAGTCATGCATCTATTTTCCATTGGCATGGGTGTCGTGAAGTTAGCCACCTCTGTTTTTAGGACTGCAAAGTCAGGTTTGGAGAAGTTTTTCATGGTGGATACCATTGGGGGGTGTGGGTGAGATGTGGATATCCATGGTGATTAGTTTGTCGTCGGATATAACCAGGGAGGAATTGACTATAGGTGTAGAGCAATGGTTGCCCATGTTAGTAATAACCAGGTCAAGGATGTTGCTTCCTCTAGTGGGGGTAAGAATGAGCTGGTACAGGGCACTGGAATTGATGAATTCCAGGAAGCGTTGGGCCAGTGCATTGATGCATGAGTATTTTTAAAGTTGATGGAGGGGTAGTTGAAGTCACCTAGTATGAGAGTGTTGGGTTGGATCTTAATAGTTTCCAGGGTGCTTAGGAATGTGGAGTGAGAGTCTTGGGACATGGTTGGGGACCTATAGCAGGCTATGACCTGAATCACCATCTTGCCTAATGCTAGTTGTACCTGAAGTATCTCAGATGCGTTACACTGGGCTACTAGTCTGGAGGTGTGCATATCCTTTATGAATGTGAAGACACCACCACCTTTGGAACGTCAGTCCATCTTCTGGGGCCGAAAGGTGTGGAATGAGTTATAGCTTGTAGTAGTGCAGGGGTGCTTACTGCTGCTTTAAACCAGGTCTCTGTTACAGCACAAATGTTGATGTACTCCATTTTGAGGAGTGCTTAGAGTGAGTGCACCTTGAGATTTAGACGTCTAGCATTAAGCAGCATGACCCTCAAGATTGCATTTATTTATACCTGTCACAGTGGTAATTTGGTCTTTGGTGCTTGCACTGTAACTTGCACATATTGAGAGCTATCCACTATTATTTGTATTGTTAATTGTACAATTAAACACATGTTTTAATATTTCTGTAAATATCTCAGTAAACAAACACTTATACAAGAATTTCTTATTGTCGCATGAAAGATTTTGTCTGGTTAACAAAAGTGTTCTAATAATATATGACCAGGCTGTATAGTTTTCAGGATATGAAAATTTGCTTGTGAAAGTTTGAAAGTTTAGAAAAATATAACTTGGGGGTTGTGTGCATTATATAATATATTACAGTATTTCAGAACATTCCTAGTAATGTGTCAAGGATGCATGCTGGTGTTGGGAAAGCAAATTATTCTTCTTACTTGATTTCTTGTAAATGCTCACGTCTAAACAGAATGTAGTGAATTGAGGTGGATTTTAGATTTTAGGGCTGATCCCAGCTTAGGTTTAAATGATCATGTCTCTTTAAAGTCAGTATCAAAGCAACAAGGTTTATTTTATTGATCTTTCATTTAGTATGTATGGTTGTCACATGTTGAACTTCCTGCAGTATGATTGGTTGTGATACTGTTTTTACTGGCTGTGTTTATTTTAATTTTTTAAGGGTCTGAAGAAGTGTATATCCATGAAAGCACTCTCCTGTGTTTGTAATAAAATAAATATCCATTTACTGATTCAGGTAGTGTGGACGTCCTCTGTATTTTATTAGATTCTACTATTAAACCCATGGAATGCAACATGCCAGGTCAGCTGGGTTTCTTTGCAAAATGCAGGAATCATGCTAATAGAAACCTTCCTATACTCAATCAGCTAAATAATAATAAGAAGAAGACAGGGTATTTAGGGTATTTCAAAGCAGGACCAGACCAAGTGGCAATCAGACCAAGAGACTGGGTCCATGCCCTAGCACTGATGTGACCTATCCTAATCTGAAACACCAAATCCAATTAGCTGTCATGCTGATGGGTAGCAGAGGTAACTATCTGAACCAATGGCAAACCTTTAATAATGGTACATAATCCATAGCAAGAGCCACAGGGTCATTGCAGCCCAAGATGTTGAAATCACCCAGCATTAACTAAGATGTACAAATAATGTGACACACTATTAAATTTTGTTCCTTCCCCATGAATCAGTTATCATGTTGGTAGGTCTGCAAAGAACATGGGCCAACACAAACCCCAATTTAAAACAAATTGTTATGCATTCTAACAGTGTTTACCTACTTAGGTTACTGAATGGTGAAGAAACCTTGAAGCGTTGAGTCCCAGGTGTGAAACAAAGGCTGTATCAAGCCATATGTGTGTTTAAGTCAAAAATGTGGACTTGGCATCAGTCAGCAAGTCAGCAATCAGGTCAGCCTCAATACAGATGGGACAGTGGTCTCTGTGGGATAATAGTATAGACACACAAACACAATAGCCATGGTTCAACATGCAATTTTGCTCAAGTTCAGTGAGTGGTAAACCATAGCTCTGACTGGAAGTCCTCCTCAAACTGCAAGATCAAGAAAATGTCTATGTCTCACTCCACTCCTGTGCCTCCACTGAAATCCCATAAAGTGGCAGAGATTAAAAGCCTCAGAAGGGAGCCACAGAGAAGAAAGGGGCAGAGGAATTACTGGAGGTGTCCATTACAGAAGCGCAACTTACAAAATGCACTAAATTAAATCTACTAATGGGTATTCAAATTACAAAAATTACTAAGCTCAGATCAGGGGTACATTTTTAAATTTATTAGTGGAGATACAAATTACAGAATATACCCAGCTTAGGTCAAGAGCAAATCTGCTAATAAGGAAAACAAGCAACAATGTATCTGCAATATAATACAAATGATTTAGTAATATTAAAATCCCCCATGGAATTTCATAAAACTCGCAGTACCAGTGATAAGTATTATAAATAAGCTTAAGGCCATGTGAAGGGCAGCATCAGAATATAGAGCTTAACAAAGGTTGTGTAGCCTTCACAAGGTTGTGTAGCCATCACAAGGTTGTGTAGCTATCACAAGGTTGCTAGCAAATTAAATGAAAACAAGAAAATAATTGTAAAGCTGCACAAAAATATATACTTAACTTATAGCCCAATAGAACCTGGGATGAAAGAAATTTTAGTATTGCATTTACCACAGAAGATTATGAACATGTGCTGTTAAAGAGCTTCATCATGTAATTCAGGGTTTGAGACTCTTAGCCTCCATTTGTCTACTGTGTGATTCAGAGCAAGTGACTTAACTAGAGAATGCTATGTAGTCACAGCTGAAGAAGTATAACTGGGCCTATGCCTAGTGGATTTACCCTAAAAGCAAATGGATAAACTAAAAAAAAAATAAAGCTGTTTCAAACTGTATCAGCACTACAAACATCAATGGGAAGCCAGTACAAAACTCCAAGAGAAAGCCAGTCATATTTCAGGAGAGATCTGGTGCTGATTTATTTTCCTTTCTGTCTGTTTAACCTGTATCTTTAACAGTGGTAGAGCTTTTCTTCCTTGGTCTACTCTGTAAAAGTACAGTGCCTACATGGCCAAGAAAGCATAACAAACAAACTATCAAATAAATGAGTAATATTCATATCATATTTAGATCAAGTAACACAATGGAAATAGAAAACATTACATGAGGTATCAGTATGGAAAACAGTTTAAATTAATAGAATTTATATGTTTCTCATATACAGAGATGTTCTAACAAGACTGAAATGGTCTGTACTGCAGTCTTTATGTAAAGGCACAGCAAAGCATAATATAATAATCCAAAAAAGCTATTTTCAGTCTTTACACATGGGCATATAAATATTCATTAATAGTCTATTGCAAATGGTGACCTGTAGGTAAAGAATATCACAAAGTCACAGTTTTGATATGCAATGTATACAAACACAAAGGTGTCAGTATGTCTTTTTCCTCATGGTCAAACAAGCAGCTTGCCTTTCTATCTAGATTTTAAGTTAGCTCCAAGTCTGCAATGCCACTATATATTCAAGTCCAGTGTCTCCTCCTCTAGTTGTTATGCAGTATTGTGAAAACCAATAAACTGTGAACTGTATCCAGCTCCAGAGGTCTGATAGTAACTTGCCAAGACATTAGTTACACATCAGTTCATATTCCTCTGATGTGTTCCAGGATTGTCTACTTAAATGTTCTGACATTCTTACCCGCATTAGAAAAAAATATTACATCTCTGTTATGCAACATAAGTAAGTTTTGTAGTTAATGAATTAACATTCTCTTTACTATTGTATATAATCACAGTATGAAAGTAAATAGCAGAAGAATCTTCAAGGGTTGGCTGAAACCAAAAGGCCACAAAAGTCATTTAAAATTACTTCTTGTCTGTGATCGTGTTCAGTGGGGGATGGGTTAGTGATTTCAGACACTGTATGGCATATGTACTGCTTGGGGAGAAAACATTTTAGGGGGCAAACAAAGCAGTATAACCAAGGTAAAAAATGTGACAAGATCTGTTTGAACCTTAGAAAGCCCTTGCCATCAGATTTATTTTACTATGATTGATTATTGTAAAGGGAAGAATGTTAACATTGTGACAGAAATGTTGCCATTCAGGGTAGATGAGAAACAGAAGGCTGGCTCACTCTTGTGTAACAACCCCATAAATCATCACTTTTTCATGGCTTCTGTATGCCTGCATGACATGTAAGCTATGGCTTCAGTAACTCACACAACATTTATAGAAAGAAATAATTTATGAGCAGTTATGTCATGCGAGGGCCCAAGAAATCTAGACCATTTCCAAATTTACATCAGCTGCCTCCTTTACAAAACAAGACTGTTATACTGGTATTACACAGAAATCTGTCATTTTGTCCACATCAAGTTGAATGATGCAAAGGTTATGTCAGCATGTGAAAGTAGGAGGGATTAGCAATGGAATCTCTATTGCTACCGAGTTCATAGTGGAACTAAGTAGCACTGGGTCAAAATAGGTGCACCTTATATGATCTAAGATCCACAGAATGACTATGATTTCTTTAACATGTAACATGTTGTACAATGGAAAGAATAACATAATAGTGGGCAAAAATTAGTATGCAAGCAGACTGTGCAACACAAGTGGATTTGCAGCATTTCTTACAATAGCATTTGTCTTTACAAAATGAGAGTCTGTCTTACTGTAGGAATATTCCTAATATTATAATCTCTCACTCAAAGTCACTGAACTGCCAAAAAATATTTTATCCATATATAAACTACCATCTCCATTCTGAATTCCAACATTATTACATCTTTCTCAATGTACAATTGGTTGAAAAGGCAACAAAGAAAGCAAGGAAGGAACTGAAAGACAGATGGGTCTCCAGGACTCTAAAGCAATTTCACATTATGATTTTCATACTGAGAACAGGTTGTCCATTGTCTGTGATTAAAGGAATGAAACAATCAGGCATAATAACAAAGATCTGATTAAGCAATGCAGGTTTTACTGGATATGTTGAAATGAAGTGTGTGGAATGAATCAAAGACATTTTGAACAACAAAGGGGATAGTGGGAATACTAAATAACAGAACAAGTAGTCCCATGAAAATTCTTGAGAGAAACAACACATGAGGTTTATGGTATATTAATTTTCTTCCTAGAAAATAATTGTTTCTTTGGTACTAGTTCCCTATCCTCAGAGACAGCAACAGGTGCCACTTCTAAATGAGCAGTTAGAAGAGGTGAAAAAAGGAGCACTGGGAAAATCAAAATGAAATATAATATATCATTATGGAGAATTGCTAAGTCTGACAGATGAAAGCAAGTTCCAGATTTTAGTGTTGTAACAAACTATGGTAAATGCAATAGCTTCGTATTGTCCATATGATAGCGGCAATATTGCAAAAGAGCTGATTAGCCAAGCAGACAGCTTCCGCCATGATGGAGCATCATAATTTTGGATAACAAAAAGGAGCAGGAGAAGGCGTGACATACTATCTTCACAGTGAGAGAGCTATTGTGATGTCACGAAGTACATCACGACATCATTGGTACCTAATAAGATTCCAAGGCATGAAAGCAAAGGAGTCTCATTAGATATACAAGGTTAATGGCATTCTGTGAGCCACAAGCCATAAAAGCAGACTGCACATGGCTGATAACCACATACTTTAAATGTACGCATCAATGCTATGAGGTAAGCAGAGGAACTGTTCATGCCTGATCAGAAAACAAAGTGGGGTGTGGCATTTCTTGTTTCCGTATTAAATCTTAGAAGCATGTACAGTGCAATGACTTCAGAGTAAAATCAGTTAGCTGCTAGTTTCAAAGCCAAGGACTGCTATGTCATGAAAGTATAAGTGCAGATGGGATCTCAGAAACTGTACTGTAATACTTATCATTTGCAAAGGGACTACAGTACATCTTTGGGTTGAAAAGGTATAGAATAACACAAAATAAACGGCTCAAGCAAAAATATTTAAAAATATGATTGTTTTTTGAAACCATGTGATATTTGCTATCAAGATGCATTCACATATACTGCCACCCAAAATCCACCACCATATTACACAAGTTGTATTGTTAAGGCTTTCAAAGAATAGCATTATAAGTTTCACATCATCTTACATTTCTTCACTGTTAATATTGATGGGTTAAAACAGTTATTTTCATCAAGTGAAAGGATGTCAGTACTGCAGGCACTTGTAATTCTGCAGCTGTGTTCACTAGTACAGTTTGAAGTATAGATTTATCCAATTATTTTGTAATTACGAATAAGAGCTCCGTGAAGATTGGTACACCTCTTCATTTGCATAACTTGCCTGTGGAATCTGTGAATTACAGACACTGTCATTACTATATTACTTAGATAAGTCAGTGCCTTGCTGAGTTACTAGGCTTGCAGCCCTGAGGAATATGGGGAGCCTGGCCCAAATTCCCAATTGCCCCAAGCACTATCAGGTTAAGCGATTTAAGGTCACACGCTAGACGAATGAGGGCTATGGGAATCAAACTCTGTATAACAGGAACATTTGTTTTGGAATATAACACAATACTTTTGAAATCTCTCACATTTATAATACTTTTAAATGAAGATCCTAGTAGTTTATATTACTTCAATATTATTTCATTGACTGTCATCCAGTAACCTGATTTAAAACCCTTATTAGCTTTCAGTATATATTTATTTATCACAGACTCTAAAGGATGTCCATAATACACACAGCATGATTAAGGTTCATTTTCTATCTACATACTATATGCAACAAGTGTATCATAAAAACAGAACGATACTATCGGAGTTCTTAGTTATACATAGTGATATAAGGTCCCTTCACAACACCAAGTTACGGTAAATTAACTTTTTATTGTATGAAGTCATTCTCTAAGCAACTTTACTACAAAACCTGTTGAGGTAAGACCAACAAAATGAATAAACAAATTGCAAAACTTTCTTTTGCATAAGAAAGCACCCCCCCCCCCCAACACCTGCACATACAACAACTAAATCCAAAGCTGCAAAATCTCAAAATAAATTTTAAATGTTCTGTAAATTTATGTTTACAGTCCCGTAGTCTCATCTGGATGTGCTCCAGATTACAGCTATCTAACAAAACAGCTCATAGCTGCTGATGCACACCCAACAATCCACCATATCCATCCATGCTTTCACTAGGAGAATCAAACCATGTGAGTATATCCTGAATATGCACACTCATGTCCTTCATCTCAGGATATGCAAATCCATGCTACTACATCTGCCATCAAATGCCTGAATTGCAATTTATACTCAGGCCACCTGGTGTGTAGTAAAGGCTTTATCCCTCTACACTACTGGCACAGGCTTCCTATACCCACCTTTGCTGTGCTGCCATTTGTCATCCATTATTCCTTACAGCATTACAGCATTTTTTGAGCAGACTTCCTTAACTGAGTGACTTATCAGTCAATAACAGGCAAAATTTAAAAGGCAGAGAATGATAAATAAAAATACTCTAAGACCATTTGTCTAGGATGTACTATGATGGAGATATTAACTTTTGTTTGTCATCTGTTATGGACAATATTAATGGGCTAAATGTATACCTTGTGGTGACTTTTGAATTCAAAGACAGTCCTACTGTAGTGTTTTTTGCACAAAGACATGCAGCAGGCTGTGCTAAATGCTAATGAGGTAGTTGTGGGAGAGGTATATGCAAATTAGCCCACTGCCTGAGGTAAGCCATTTATGCAGCATAATATAACATTGCCACTCCTGACCACATGTAGTAATGAACACAAAAATGCCATGTTCATCCATTCTGGTAGAGGCAAGAGCTCAGAAGATCATTGGTCAGGTAGTGTTAGAGGTAAGTGAGAGGATAGGTTAGGCAGATACATGTGTATATGTGTGAATGGATGAGTGTGTCTGAGAGTGCAGTCAGATGGTGAGGCGGGCTGTGTGTGTGTGTGTGTGTGTGTGTGTGTGTGTGTGTGTGTGTGTGTGTGCGTGTATGTGTGTGTGTGTGCCCGTGTGTGCGTGTGTGTGTGTGTGTGTGTGTGTGTGTGTGTGTGTGTGTGTGTGTGTGTGCCCATGTGTGCGTGTGTGTGTGTGTGTGTGTGTGTGTGTGTGTGTGTGTGTGTGTGTGTGTGTATGTGTGTGTGTGGTTGTTCTGAGGTGGCAGTCTTACTAAGACACCCCTATACTTTGCTCATTAGTTTAGTGGTGTGTGACTGTCATACCTCCACACCACTAGACTAAAAAACAAAGCCTGCAAAATTGGGTCTGGGTGATCACTAGCCACCAGGGTTACTTAATTTGTTTGGCATTTGCTTGGATCAGGGAAACACTATCCACCAGCAATCACTTTGACTGTGTTAGTCGAGTGGTGTGGAACACTAGCTACTTGTGATTACTTCAGCTTTGTGGCTCGGTAGAAAACATTAGCTACCAGAGATAGTGTCTCATGCCATAATTACATTTACACTTAATGAGGATGTGAGAAATACTAGACACCTGGGATATTCTGTACAGCATGTCTTAAGGGCACTTAATTAGCAAAAAAATAAATAAACACATTGTGGAGAACAAAAAGACACCAGGGACACTACTTAATAACATGCCTTAAATGAACTAAAAAAAGACTGAAACTCTGCACCTTCCAACATCCCATGGAGGCATGCCTCTCAATCTGAGCTAAGATAAAAATTATGGGGGACAAAAGCCCAAAAATAGGGACAATTTTTAAATATTGCTGTTATAAAATTGGACTGCTGCTAGAGTAACTGGTTTCAGATTTGTTTTTTTATTTGTTTACCGGGAAAGTCCAACTTGGAACAAGCCTATATTCAGCAGAGGCCCAGGGAGAAATGCTCTAGACACATGTCTTTGTACTGTGGGAGGAAACTAGAGCACACAGTAGAAACCCACACAAAAAGTAGGGAGGACATGCAGACTGCACAGAAGGCACTCCAATCAAGAATTGAACTGGAGAACCTCTTGCTGTGAGGCAAGAACACAAGCCACTGCACCACTATCCACAAACTATCTTGCTATTTCTGAAGCATATGACATCTAAAACAAATGTATGCCATTATTTAATGACTTCAATCCTCAGTAATATGCCAGTAAACAACAATTTTTATGAGGAACAGACCAAAAATATGAGGTGAAAATCAATTCTTTCTGTGAAAATCGACTATTCATAAGTATGCAAAAGATTTTAGCCCTCTGTTTCATCACTAGAGAGCTAAGGTACCAATAAAAAATGAATTCACAAAAAACAAAAAAACAAAAAAAAAAAGGGGCAGCTACAAATGGGCGAGGATTCAAACCCTGCACCCTTGCCAAAGTTAACTTTGACACTACCAGTTAGTGCAGCAGGTGGAGGTTTAAACACATATCAAGGGCCTTGGGCTTACTTCATCCATGCAACAGATTATGATGTGTGAGGAGAAGGAACAGGGAACAGTAGCATACCTCTGAACATTGTAGAACAACACAGGACAAAATCAGGGATAGATTTAAATTATGCCTCCTACAAATGTAGACATTTGCTATCCAATAGCTTTTGGACTACCCTGGAATTGTTAATGTATTTGAAGTGTGAAACTCAAATGTCATTATTAATACTGACTGAAATCATCAGTGATTTACAAGAGTAGGAGAAAGGAGATATCCAGCATTTTCTGAGAACACTCAGACAGGTATGGGGTACGTGGTATCTGTGTGTGGGGGGGGGGGAGGGGTGTGAATACATGTATTGTTTGTGGGAAAGTGAATCAAGGGGGATATCTGTGCTAACACTATGCAGCCACCACCACAGTTAACTACCACAAGAAGTAGTGATCTACACACATGATAGTTAATAGATTCAGTGATAAGCAAATTGGCTGATAATGAGGTATTTCCTTGTTGCAAGTAATGTGTCTCTGAATCTCAAAATAGTACTTAAAGGAAACACAGACTTTTTACCACATCTCTTAAAGTAAGTAGTAGTGTTCTTTATCTTTGTGATTGTGTGAATTGCCATGATAAGTGTCACACTGTCATCCCAGCTATCAGGAATTTTGTAAATAATCAATTGTCATTTGTGACTATCAACATGATTCATGTGCTTGTCTTACAAATATAAAATAATGATGTGTTATGTGTATATTAAACTACTGGTACAGAAGTCTGTGTTGAACAAGGTTTGTACAGTACTGAACTTCAAGAAAGTGTCCACACTGTGCCCTGCTGGCTTAGAAAAGAAATGTATAGAAACTATTGTAATTGCGTGACTGTATATATTTTTAACAGTAGAAACTTAAACATACAGAGTTAACTTGCAAAACTTGAAGAAAATAAGTTGAAATTAAATTGTTTTATGATTGTAATCGTTCAGTCACCATACACGTTGTTCCCTGATGACAATGAAACGTAAACACCACTTCAAAAAGATGATTCCTGATTACAGAATACTGCATACACTCCTGACTGCACTATAAACTTTTTATTCCAGAATAGAGTGAGCGCTTTCGCCAACAGGCTTCTTCAGACGCTTTACATATACAAACAAAGTTTCTTTTAGTTTAAAAAGCCCACATTAAAATCCCATTGGTTGCGAGTCAACCATTTTAAAATTTAAAGCGATACTTATATCACATACTATAGCATTACAAATACAGCATTAAAGCTATATAAAAACAATCATACACCCATAGGACTTGTATAAAATGAAGACGTTATACAAGAATAAAAATATAAAATATAACTGTCTATTTACAAGAAAAATAATCATCAAAAATATGTTATATGTTCCATAAACATCTAAATGCAGGAAACATGTTAACTCATTAGGCAGTTGATACTAAAAGTACATAAACTCTCAATCGCTGCAAGATGTAAATATAAAAATCAGAAACTGACAGCCAAGGTCTCATATTGACCTAATGCAAGACAGCTCTAACTACTACACAGTCTATAAACCTAACCCTAACAATAGTATATAGTATATGAAAGGGCTTCAGAATGAGAAATCTCTTGAAAATTACTCAGTTGGATCAAAAACTAATATGCCAGTTTATATTTCGACCCTTAATTTAAAGTCCTAGTACTGGAATTTTTGTCATTAAGCCATAAACATCTTAATTACTTCACTCTATGTAGTCTCCTACTCTTAAGGAAGGGTTTAATCTGTACCTTGTCATTGAGGCCTGGAGGTACGTCCGCTCTCCATCTAATAATCCACCTAGTCTCAGACTCTAATGTTCTGTTGATAAGATCACCTCCTCTGAAACCTTGTGTAAGGCTCTCGATGACAAAGAATTTGAAGGTATGATGTATCCCTTCTGTTTTGCAATGTCTAGCTAAGGCATTAACATCTGAGCCTATTCTGATCTGATAGTTATGTTCCCTGATGCGTTCTTTAAATGTGCGATTCGTCTTCCCTATATAATAGGCAGAACATAAGCTACAGGTGGCCACATAAACTATGTTCTTGCTCATACAATTGGTATTAGTATAAAAATTAAATACCTGTCCTGTAGTAGGATGTTTAAAGATGGTACTTGTATTAATGAATGTGCATTGATTGCATTTACCGCAAGGTACTGTATTCCCAGTTATACGTAGCTCATTCTGTTCATTAATAAGGTATCTCGGCCTGCAAAGTATGCTCTTCAAATTAGGATGATTCTTAAACGTAACACGTGGTCTAGGGCCCACAACATTACTCACCTCCCTATCTGACATTAAAATATCCCAATGTTTCTGCATAAAACCTTTGACTTCCAGACTAGCTCTACTGAAGGACAAGTTAGCCCTCAGTTCAGTGTTTGATGGTACATTAGTCCTTGGATGTTCTAGCTGCCCCAAAAAATATGGTTTAGCACTACTATTCCTCAAGGATCCCACGGCCATAACTGTTTCATTAATATCTCTTTCACAGTAACCCCTTTCTAAGAATCTATCCCTAAGCTCTTGTATTCCTAATTCATAACATTCTTCATTAGGGTTGAGTCTGGATACTCTCATGAACTGCCCTTTAAGGACGTTATTAAAGACATGAATGGGATGCATACTTTGTCTGTGAAGTAGATTATTTCTATAGCATTCCTTTCTATGTATAGTAGTGTTCAACATGCCGTTAGAAAGTTTAAATATCTCTACATCCAAAAAGGAGATGTTATCACTAGAGAAATTCATGGTAAATTTTAAAAACTCTGTGGTTGTATTAAGATATGTGACAAACCTTCTGAGAGATCCCTCATCACCCAGCCACACAAAAAAGAGGTCATCAACAAATCTACAGTACATGCCTACATATTCCTTAAAGTAGGCATTGTCGTAGACATATTTGTCCTCCCATCTAGCCATGACGAGGTTGGCGTAGCTATTGGCACAGGACGTGCCCATAGCTACACCATCCCTCTGTAAATAGATGTCTTCACCAAATACAAAAACATTGTTAACCAAAATGGTCTCAAGTAACAAGGTAATCAACTCAACCTTCTTAATAGAAAAAGTGGAATGTGCTCTAAGGTATTCTGTTATAAAATTGATACCTACTTCATTTGGGATAACCGTGAACAGACTAACAACGTCTAGGGTCACTAAAAAGAATTGTTGGTCATCTCTCAAATTTCGTGCAAACGTGCATAGGTCCAATAAAAATTGCTTACTGTCCTTGAGTATCCTCTTATTCTCATCTACTAAGGGTCTCAGTAAGCTTTCTGTATAGATAGATAAAGGTTCAGTGACCCATCCCTGACCTGCAACTATAGGTCTCATGGGTGGGTCAGTAATGTTTTTATGAATCTTGGGTAACCCCTGAATAACAGGGATAATTGGATCCTTTACTTTGAAAAAATCATAAAGTTCTTTAGTAATATCCGAGGACATGATAAGGTCATCTAATGTATAGTACACGCTGAATACCTTATCTACCAGTATATCATGATTTATTCTTAGATAAAACTGATTATCATTTAACATTTGTTTCATCTTAGCATTATAGTAGGTAGTGTCCATCAGGACTATTGGCCCACCTTCATCGGCTGGTCTAATTACTATTGACCTATCATGCTTAAGATCATTCAAAGCTTTCCTTTGATTGTAATTTAGATTCTGTCCATGTTTTGTTACCCTCTTATTTTGAAAGCATTTGTATATATCATTCTCCAAAACCTTTCCAAAAACTTCAATTGTAGGATGTAACTGTGGAACATATACACTGTTTGCACGAAATTTAGTAGACACTGTATTATCATTCTGCTGTCCATAATCTAGTCTTAATTGCATATTTCGAATGAAAAGTTTGGTGTCTATAATCGTATCAACCAAATCAGTATTTTTGGTAGGAATAAAGCTGAGCCCCTTGTTCAGGACTTGTTCCTCATATTCATTCAACGTTCTATTTGACAAATTAATGATTAATTGTTTGGTTTCCCCCACATTTTCTTCAAAGTGGGACCCTGTTGTTCTTCTATAGACCCCTTCCTCTTCTGCCTCCCTCTGCTGACCGAACGTCTCCTCCCCAAAAAACGATCTGGTGCTATCGGTAGTGGGGCAGGTAATTTGTTACTATGGAAGGTCATGTTGTTCGTTTTTGGTTTAACTGCTGTGACATCTAATGGTGACTTACTATTAGTCATATTTGATGTAGTTCCTGCCATATTACTTAACACACTGGGGGTAGCTGTATCACCATCAATTGGTGAGGTAGCTAACCCTTCTCCCACCCTGATGTTATTCATCTGTTCCATGTCCTGTGTGTCAGCTGCTATATTCAAGATTGTGTTACTACCCTGCTTACTGCCTTCATGCTTACTGTTAATGGACACTCTGTTAAATTCCCGTGTCTCATTATCAGTGGCTAACCCCACAGCGCTAGCAACAGGTACGGCACTGTGCGATTGCTCACATACATGATTTCCTGCATTTATGTTAGTAGAACTATGCGGTTCAGTTAAACTGTTAACGCCCTGTTGGCATATAGTCCTGTCCCTCGGCCAGGTAAAAACATAATTGTTTCTAAAATCGCGTGTATCCCTGGTTATTTTAACCTTTTTTTGGTCAAACAAACGTTTTTCAAGAAGCATAACATCTTCCAAAACTCTTTCCAATCTTATAACATTAACATTTTCAACATATTTCATCTTAAAATCATTAAACATTTTATTAACTGAGAGTCTCAAATTGTCCTCTTCTGGCGTGTGGTACTCAATGAGCAGCTTCATATAGTTGAAGCTAAGCTCTAAATTGAGCTGTTGCCAGCGATATAAAAGTTCCGGAAACTGATCTCCTGACGTGGGCATCTTCAAGATACGAAGCCCACGCGGTATAATTCTCTTAGATAAGCAAGCCTCAAAATATTGTCTTTGTACTTGCAACCTTTTCAATTTAATAAAAGCAGTCTCTAATTCTTGTAAGTCTCTAGTAACATGGAAGTTACTTACATCGCTGTCAATGTCCGTATTTCCTTCAACTAACGGCTCAAAATCCATTAGTAAATTGTCCTCACCAGTTACACACACTTGAAAGCATTCCGTAAATCTCGAAGCTCGCTCCACCACTGGCGGAACATAAGGTAATTCAATGTTTGATATGTTCTCGTTCGCCATCCTCCTCGGTTGCTGCACTGACGAATAATAATAAAGCGTAACAACAATCCAAATGCAGAGTAGCACCCCAGCGGAGACGGGAACAAACGTGATCAATATGTAAAGTAATCGTTCAGTCACCATACACGTTGTTCCCTGATGACAATGAAACGTAAACACCACTTCAAAAAGATGATTCCTGATTACAGAATACTGCATACACTCCTGACTGCACTATAAACTTTTTATTCCAGAACAGAGTGAGCGCTTTCGCCAACAGGCTTCTTCAGACTCTTTACATATACAAACAAAGTTTCTTTTAGTTTAAAAAGCCCACCTTAAAATCCCATTGGTCAGGAGATCAGTTTCCGGAACTTTTATATCGCTGGCAACAGCTCAATTTAGAGCTTAGCTTCAACTATATGAAGCTGCTCATTGAGTACCACACGCCAGAAGAGGACAATTTGAGACTCTCAGTTAATAAAATGTTTAATGATTTTAAGATGAAATATGTTGAAAATGTTAATGTTATAAGATTGGAAATAGTTTTGGAAGATGTTATGCTTCTTGAAAAACAGTACCAGGAATACTACTCACAGCTGAAGGTGCTCTCACCAAACAAAAGGATATCTGAAGAAGCATAGCTTGGCTATGCGAAAGCGCTCATTTCATGTTATTTGAATAAAAGTTCTTGCTGTTTTTGAAGGATTGCCTATGGTCATTACTTGGGAGTTGCTGTAACCTATGTCCTGCTGATATTCGTGGTGGTTGCTTTCACATTTTTACAGCTTTTTACAGCTTCTTGAAAAACGTTTGTTTGACCAAAAAAAGGTTAAAATAACCAGGGATACACGCGATTTTAGAAACAATTATGTTTTTACCTGGCCGAGGGACAGGACTATACGCCAACAGGGCGTTAACAGTTTAACTGAACCGCATAGTTCTACTAACATAAATGCAGGAAATCATGTATGTGAGCAATCGCACAGTGCCGTACCTGTTGCTAGCGCTGTGGGGTTAGCCACTGATAATGAGACACGGGAATTTAACAGAGTGTCCATTAACAGTAAGCATGAAGGCAGTAAGCAGGGTAGTAACACAATCTTGAATATAGCAGCTGACACACAGGACATGGAACAGATGAATAACATCAGGGTGGGAGAAGGGTTAGCTACCTCACCAATTGATGGTGATACAGCTACCCCCAGTGTGTTAAGAAATATGGCAGGAACTACATCAAATATGACTAATAGTAAGTCACCATTAGATGTCACAGCAGTTAGACCGAAAACGAACAACATGACCTTCCATAGTAACAAATTACCTGCCCCACTACCGATAGCACCAGATCTTTTTTTGGGAGGAGACGTTCGGTCAGCAGAGGGAGGCAAAAGAGGAAGGGGTCTATAGAAGAACAACAGGGTCCCACTTTGAAGAAAATGTGGGGGAAACCAAACAATTAATCATTAATTTGTCAAATAGAACGTTGAATGAATATGAGGAACAAGTCCTGAACAAGGGGCTCAGCTTTATTCCTACCAAAAATACTGATTTGGTTGATACGATTATAGACACCAAACTTTTCATTCGAAATATGCAATTAAGACTAGATTATGGACAGCAGAATGATAATACAGTGTCTACTAAATTTCGTGCAAACAGTGTATATGTTCCACAGTTACATCCTACAATTGAAGTTTTTGGAAAGGTTTTGGAGAATGATATATACAAATGCTTTCAAAATAAGAGGGTAACAAAACATGGACAGAATCTAAATTACAATCAAAGGAAAGCTTTGAATGATCTTAAGCATGATAGGTCAATAGTAATTAGACCGGCCGATAAAGGTGGGCCAATAGTCCTGATGGACACTACCTACTATAATGCTAAGATGAAACAAATGTTAAATGATAATCAGTTTTATCTAAGAATAAATCATGATATACTGGTAGATAAGGTATTCAGCATGTACTATACATTAGATGACCTTATCATGTCCTCGGATATTACTAAAGAACTTTATGATTTTTTCAAAGTAAAGGATCCAATTATCCCTGTTATTCAGGGGTTACCCAAGATTCATAAAATCATTACTGACCCACCCATGAGACCTATAGTTGCAGGTCAGGGATGGGTCACTGAACCTTTATCTATCTATACAGAAAGCTTACTGAGACCCTTAGTAGATGAGAATAAGAGGATACTCAAGGACAGTAAGCAATTTTTATTGGACCTATGCACGTTTGCATGAAATTTGAGAGATGACCAACAATTCTTTTTAGTGACCCTAGACGTTGTTAGTCTGTTCACGGTTATCCCAAATGAAGTAGGTATCAATTTTATAACAGAATACCTTAGAGCACATTCCACTTTTTCTATTAAGAAGGTTGAGTTGATTACCTTGTTACTTGAGACCATTTTGGTTAACAATGTTTTTGTATTTGGTGAAGACATCTATTTACAGAGGGATGGTGTAGCTATGGGCACGTCCTGTGCCAATAGCTACGCCAACCTCGTCATGGCTAGATGGGAGGACAAATATGTCTACGACAATGCCTACTTTAAGGAATATGTAGGCATGTACTGTAGATTTGTTGATGACCTCTTTTTTGTGTGGCTGGGTGATGAGGGATCTCTCAGAAGGTTTGTCACATATCTTAATACAACCACAGAGTTTTTAAAATTTACCATGAATTTCTCTAGTGATAACATCTCCTTTTTGGATGTAGAGATATTTAAACTTTCTAACGGCATGTTGAACACTACTATACATAGAAAGGAATGCTATAGAAATAATCTACTTCACAGACAAAGTATGCATCCCATTCATGTCTTTAATAACGTCCTTAAAGGGCAGTTTATGAGAGTATCCAGACTCAACCCTAATGAAGAATGTTATGAATTAGGAATACAAGAGCTTAGGGATAGATTCTTAGAAAGGGGTTACTGTGAAAGAGATATTAATGAAACAGTTATGGCCGTGGGATCCTTGAGGAATAGCAGTGCTAAACCATATTTTTTGCGGCAGCTAGAACATCCACGGACTAATGTACCATCAAACACTGAACTGAGGGCTAACTTGTCCTTCAGTAGAGCTAGTCTGGAAGTCAAAGGTTTTATGCAGAAACATTGGGATATTTTAATGTCAGATAGGGAGGTGAGTAATGTTGTGGGCCCTAGACCACGTGTTACGTTTAAGAATCATCCTAATTTGAAGAGCATACTTTGCAGGCCGAGATACCTTATTAATGAACAGAATGAGCTACGTATAACTGGGAATACAGTACCTTGCGGTAAATGCAATCAATGCACATTCATTAATACAAGTACCATCTTTAAACATCCTACTACAGGACAGGTATTTAATTTTTATACTAATACCAATTGTATGAGCAAGAACATAGTTTATGTGGCCACCTGTAGCTTATGTTCTGCCTATTATATAGGGAAGACGAATCGCACATTTAAAGAACGCATCAGGGAACATAACTATCAGATCAGAATAGGCTCAGATGTTAATGCCTTAGCTAGACATTGCAAAACAGAAGGGATACATCATACCTTCAAATTCTTTGTCATCGAGAGCCTTACACAAGGTTTCAGAGGAGGTGATCTTATCAACAGAACATTAGAGTCTGAGACTAGGTGGATTATTAGATGGAGAGCGGACGTACCTCCAGGCCTCAATGACAAGGTACAGATTAAACCCTTCCTTAAGAGTAGGAGACTACGTAGAGTGAAGTAATTAAGATGTTTATGGCTTAATGACAAAAATTCCAGTACTAGGACTTTAAATTAAGGGTCGAAATATAAACTGGCATATTAGTTTTTGATCCAACTGAGTAATTCTCAAGAGATTTCTCATTCTGAAGCCCTTTCATATACTATATACTATTGTTAGGGTTAGGTTTATAGACTGTGTAGTAGTTAGAGCTGTCTTGTATTAGGTCAATATGAGACCTTGGCTGTCAGTTTCTGATTTTTATATTTACATCTTGCAGCGATTGAGAGTTTATGTACCTTTAGTATAAACTGCCTAATGAGTTAACATGTTTCCTGCATTTAGATGTTTATGGAACATATAACATATTTTTGATGATTATTTTTCTTGTAAATAGACAGTTATATTTTATATTTTTATTCTTGTATAACGTCTTCATTTTATACAAGTCCTATGGGTGTATGATTGTTTTTATATAGCTTTAATGCTGTATTTGTAATGCTATAGTATGTGATATAAGTATCGCTTTAAATTTTAAAATGGTTGACTCGCAACCAATGGGATTTTAAGGTGGGCTTTTTAAACTAAAAGAAACTTTGTTTGTATATGTAAAGAGTCTGAAGAAGCCTGTTGGCGAAAGCGCTCACTCTATTCTGGAATAAAAAGTTTATAGTGCAGTCAGGAGTGTATGCAGTATTCTGTAATCAGGAATCATCTTTTTGAAGTGGTGTTTACGTTTCATTGTCATCAGGGAACAACGTGTATGGTGACTGAACGATTACTTTACATATTGATCACGTTTGTTCCCGTCTCCGCTGGGGTGCTACTCTGCATTTGGATTGTTGTTATGTTTTATGATTGTGCTATAAAAGTTATCTCTCAGTTTCAATGCAGAAGCAGACACAATGTCTAGAGCTAAAAGTTTTTTGTATTGTTTTGAAAGAGAAGTAATTACGAGGTTTAAAATGTTAAAGTGTTTTATTGTTTTATGTCTTCCAGCATTTGCAAACATCTGAAGGCTATGTATTTTCACACAGATATGTTAAATGTCAGTAGTTTCTGACACTGGGGGGGTAGCCTGGGAACTGAAATGAGGTGACAAAAAGTTATGTCATCCAAGCTAACCCAGCAATAATATTTGATATTAATTTCAGAACTCTTTCAGAGAGATAATGTGTATTTTGCATTTTGTCTTTGACCTAACAAGAACATCCACTCATCACCACATTCTGCACTTGTCTTGCTGTAAGTAAGTTTCTAGGGCATAGTAACTCTTTTTAGATTCAGATAGGAATATAGTAAAGATTAGTTTAGATGTTTTCTTTATTTATTTGAGACTGTCCTGCAATGTTGTTTTAAATATTTCCTGTGATTTTGAACTCTAAAATTACTGTGTTGATTTACTGAGTATTACCTTGTGCTTTTATTATTTATTATTAAATATATTTAAACCTATCTTTGCAGCTGATATTTGTGAGACATATTTAAGTTCTGAGAGTACTTGCATATGTATTTGGTGGCACTGTACAGGCCACTCCTAAATAGCCTTGCTCTTGGTCAGACTAGTATTTGGATTAATAGTAACATTACACAGGATTGGACACCCATTGCTAAGGGCCTTAAATGTAGCTGATGAGTAGTTGGTGGCAGTGGAAACTACCTTATAGTCTGGGCAGAAGGGGGCATAGCTAGTAAACCTGTGCCAGCCTTTCCCAGGAGTGTGCGTGTGTTTTTATATAAATCAAACCTCAAAGAGTGTGCATGTATCAGCTACTTTGGCAGGGACATAAACCACTAGTTAGACAGAGAAGGTGCTGGAGTTTCTGGCTTGGCCACTCAACAGAGATCTCAACCCTATAGCTGTGCCAGTGGGGACTCTTATTGGGGATCTGGATAAAGAGGGAGAAACCAGCCCCAGACTGACTGTGGTCTCTGTGTGCTCTTAAGGAAAATTGCACTTTACTGTTTCAGTACTTGTCATCCTCCCAGTTTGTACGTCCCCTAGCTATTGCCAGTGGTGAGGATTGAGACTCCTTGATTACTGGGCCAGTGCAGGAGCATCACAGTAAGAAAAAAAAATACTACACTATCTCTGTGTATGGGAAGCACAACCCTAGGGATGCTATTAGTTGTTTGTTATTCAGTATGAACATATTTTACTTTTCCAATGTTTATAATAATATTGATGAGACAAAGTGATTTAAAACTTATTGTATGTTATCAGCTGTAACCTTAAATGATGATGGAGAAAAATGATACTGATGCTTATGCTATTGATGTATGATTTGAGAGATTCTGAGTGTTATTTATCTTGTTAATTACATGAATATTCATAATGTCACAGAAAACAAGCATGTAAAAAGAATGCTATGTCTAACTTTTACAGTGTCCACATACTGATGTAAATACTTTCTTTAACATTCTATTAGAAACTGTTCATAATTATACAGCGAAAAGGAATTAACATCCAAAAACATAAATGATTGGTTAACTGTACATGCTCACTGTAAATCAAGCAGTATATAAGCAATAAGTCTAGCTCTAGAATAATACCCAAGAAACAGAAGTCATGGGGGAATTCATAAATGCACTTAAAGATGTATATGTTGTGCAAACCTCATGATTATTTTGTGGAATTCAAAGACAGCCCTAATGTGGTGCTTTTGCATGAAGACATATAGCTCCACATCAGACTATTTCCATGGATGTGCTTTATGCCAATGAGGCAGTCCGAGAGAGAAGCATATGCTAATTAGTTATGTGATCTCCCTCTGAGAAGGCATTTATGTGCTGAGCAGTTCATGGAATAGCCCTGCCATGTAGATCAGCATGGTTACTCCTTACAGCTTCAGGTAGTGAACATGACCATAAGACAATGTTCATCCATCTCAGTAATGATAAGTGTTATGGAGGTTAGTGCTAAGGTTGAGTTAGGAGGTGGGTACCTGAGTGTATCTGAGGGACTGCATGTGTGAGTGCATGTGTGCATGTGTGTCTGCCTGAGAGGTAGCAGTTGGGGAGTTAGTGAAGGGGTAATTTAGGCAGGGTGTGTTTGTTAATGGGTGAAGAGTATGGCTGGGAGAGCAATAGGGTGGGAACGGATCTGTTTTATGTGAGCAAGTGATTGTGGGTGTCTGTGGAATGTGTGTGTCTGTGTATGTCCGTGTATCTGTGTGTCTGTGTGTGTGTGTGTCAGGGTTAGTGTGGCTGTCATACTGCCACACATCCCTAGACTAATGAGTAGACCCTGCAACAATGGGGGTGGGGCAATAGATACCAGGGATTACTTTAATGTCTTGTGCCTTAAAAGTACTTAACAGGGATTATAGTGAACACTAGACACCAGGGATACTTGTTTAATTATGTGTGGGTTGGGTAAAATACTAGATACCAGGGATACTTGTTTAATTATATGTGGGTTATGAGGCACTAGACACCAAGGATACTTGTTGAATTATATGTGGTTTGAGGGAGCACTATACAACAAGAATACTTTAACTAACCATCTTTCTCAGGAGCACCATCAGTCACTCAGGTACCACCAAAAAAGTCTAGTTTATTGACAAAACAAAGCCAACACTGTGGTAAAAGGCAGTTCTAGCTTCACTTTAATTTTTGCAGAAACAGCTGTTCAAAACATTATAAAGCAACATTACTGAAAAGAAATCTGAGCTACACGTTGATAATAGATTACAGATCAGACATGCATACTACTATTAATAATATACAAGCAGTGTCCATTTTGCTTCAATATATTTACACAAAGATTTGAGATCATTATATACATACGGTGAGTAAAAGACATGGACTAGATACAGTTTTAAGTATCTGCAATTAAATTTGTATATCATACATGCTACCTACGTGTTACTTTTTCAGCAGAAGTGAGTTGTAAGATACAATACCTCAGAAGGTCACTTTAGACCTGCTATTCATTTCACTTTTGATCCAGCCATGAAACCCATACTAGAGCTTAGTGACATCCTTCAGACGCTGCTTTTTCATTCTCCCATTTGAAATTCACCTGACTAACTATTAATGCTGTACGCTTGTAAATAACAGAACACCTCCATTGCCATCTGCCATTTCTCCCACTTCAGCTTATGCTATATTGAACTTTATTGGCCAGCCCTCCTGATACCAACTGTGCTCTAGGGATCATACTATGGACTTAAAAATTTGTAGCATGTGTGCCAAGCTTTGGTGCCTGGATATTCTGGCCTCCTGTCCATCTCAACTACCTTCCCTCCCTAGATTGGATTACCTCATATTTCCTTGTTTGTCACACCTATCTTTGTCATTGCCAATGGCATGTCAGGAAACACACAGTCAATTGCAAGGAAGCAATATCTACTCCTTAACCTGAGGACGGCAACACGTTTTCTGAGCTGGAACTAAAAGGACTGCTTGTGGCATTTCTGAATTCCCAATACCCTAAATGAGGAACTACATGTCCTTATAATCAGATGCAGTTCTTTACACACATTTATCCATTGCATACCTTTACAAGAAATTGTTATAAGCAATTTATTTTTCTGAAAACATACAAAATCATGTCATCAAAAAATGCAGCAGCAATGTTTACATATCACAGCTTAATAATCTTTGTTTAACTGACACTGCTTATGGAGATAGCGAGCCAAACCCAAGGCCATATTCTAACTTCACTATTACTTGGTCAGCTGAAATTATATTTTCTAAATCAATGGCCCATAAAATTGCTCATGAAAATTAGTATTAAAAATATTAATCACTTGTTGCATACTTCCTTTTATATTATGAACCAGATGTGAAAGCTATTTTTGGAACATGGCCTAGTCAGGTGTTAGAAGGTTCTGAAGTATCACTTCAAGGGTACAATATCTGACAGGAAGCATGAGGATACATGAGATGTAGCAATTATATTTTATATTTTATATTTTATATTAAATTGACATGCTATTTATCTGATACAGAGATTACACAGTGCAGAGGGTCTCTGTTTTCCAAATAATAGTTAATATTGCCAAAATGCTAATAAAAGCTTGCATCTGTGTTCCACCAGACTTCACTGTAACAATCCTTAAAGAAGCAATATATCTGTTAATGTCTAATAAAATCAGTGGACTAATTGTGCTAAGGGATCTACATATAAACATATAAATGCTGTAGTCACTTTGGTATATTGTTTTATGGCCTCTCCCTGTTAATGAAAATTTCTAACAGTGTAGACATCACATCTGGGAGACAGAACATCTTAAACTCCATCTTGATAATAGAAACACTATCTAATATTTGCATAGTCATGGTCATGCCTAATTGAATAAATAAATGAACATTTAGCAACATTTGCAATATAGACATCATAAAATTCACCAGGAAGAAAGGTTCTATTACACTAGATAGATGATAGCATTTAAACTGGTGTACCACACCTCTCAACTTCTTAGCACAAGAAATCTGGACAAAGCATAAAATAATGTGGGACAAATGCCCAAAATAGATGCAGATTTTAAATATTGCTCTTATAAACTTAGAAAGTTGCTAGGACAAGCACATTTTCTGAAAGATATGAAGTCTGAAGCTGAAATTTATGTCATTATTTAGTGACGTTAATCCTCAGTGATTTTCCAAAAAACATTTTCTGAGGAACTGGTCAAAACATGAGGTAAAAATCTGAACATTTTGTGAAAATCCTGACAGTTGAGAGGTATGGTGGGATACCTTTCTACAGTTGTCAGAATCAGCTTACTGGATTCTGCTCCTAACATCATTCAGAGATCACCTTTGATCTACGTATCACCAAATGAACCACATTATTGATCTTGTGAAATATAAGCATCCACAAAATAAAACAAAGATGGCTATCATTACTGTAAAATAAAACTACTTTCATGTGCAGCAGAATGGTCATTTTCATAATCTTAGAAAATCCAGGAAGTACGTTAATAAACTGCTATACCAACTATATAAATCTAGGTCTTCTTAATTTGCAGAAATAAATAGTGAAAATTGTAAGCAATTTTGGTTTCCACCTTCTTGACTGTCAAGCAAGTTACAGGAAATGTAAGCCTTTCTTGCTAAGAGATATGAACTCATACAGTATCTAGTCCTGTTTAGCCACACTAGGTAGGTAACTAAACTTCACTTTAAACTAAAACCTCAATCATTATCAGTTAACTTTCTCTAGAGTACTAAAGCTTTGAAAATCAGCTGTTGCTTAACACATAACAATAATTATCAATCACTCTGTTAAAAAAGGGGTGTCTCTGCTCTGTCAGGAAATGAGCACCCACTTATTGTACCACTGTGTAAAGGTGGTTTATCGCTAACCCTAACAGTTATAGAGCCACTGTCTTATAGACAACTTCAATGGAAATATTGAAAAAAGAGGGTACCTACAAATCCTGTAACATCTCAGACATTACAAAATCATTTTTTGGCACAAAATGGCTTCAGGAATGTACAAGGAGCAGCCACAGCCTTGATGGGCATTACAGAATTCATGCAAACTAACTAAACAGCAATAAATTTGTACAGACACTCCTTTTAGATCTATCAAGGGCTTGTCAGGATAAATATGCTGTCTAACTACAATTAGTATCCCAGTGTCACAAGGTAGTGTGTTAGTGTGGTAGTTATTTACATAATAGGTTCCAGTCAGTAAGTCTGAATAAGCAGTCTCACTCCTGCTTGCAGAGATATAAGAGATCAATTAACAGTCATTGTTAAGATGTGTGTTACTCACTGTGTTTATGGCTCACATGGCAAGTCTCAGAGAAACTGATAAATTGACGCACTTTGCAGATGATGCAACAATCATTTTTGGATACTTTATATTTTGTGAACACTAAACTTGAGTACAGCTTTGTTTCTTTATAGTCTTGGCTTTCACCAGTAGCACCTTAATGCTGGAAAGATAAAAGCTGTGCTGTTTGTTACTAAATATTATTAAGTAATTCCACTTCACCTGTTAATATCCTCTATTACACCAACTTAGTAATTCAGTTTGTACACTCAACTAAACATCTAGGAATTATTGCTGATAGCAAACTCATATGTGGCCTCCTTATAAATTCCATCCTAACTAGACACAACAAAAACACTAAACATCTTCACAGAATAAAACCTTTCTTGCCACCACTGTAAGACGAACCATGGCAAAAATGTACTTCCTTCAGTTTTACCCATTGCACTCACACACTAAACTACAATTATCACTAATAAATAAATTTTAATGTGAATACAACAGAACTTTCAGATACTCATTAAGTCATTTTGCAAACATATACCATTATCTTTCACTATTTAGCATAAACTGGAATGACGTTAAACATTGTTTTTCCTCTGTACAGTTACACTTTTCCCATAGAATAATTTATACAACCAAGTTTCCAGTGCTACCAGCACACTATCCTGGCAAAAGCCTCAGTGGGATTTCTACTACTCTAATGCTTGTCAGATATATAATCCTAAACTCACCAATACATATGAAGAAACTATGTAGGAAACACCAATCTATCCATCTTAAGGGGCCCTGTATGCAAGCATATATTAAAGCAGCATTTCACCAGGCAATTTCACAACTGAAGTGCAGATGTGGTAAAATGTAATGCTTGCAAAGAGTTACTTCTTTACATCCTATAACCAATTATATTAGTAAGTAAGGGGATATAAATGGTATTATGCTGCATTGCATTTTCTTGCAAAAGTAGACTTTAAGCTGATATAGTCTGCGCTTTAAGTACATTTGGCGTACTAATTTCCCCTTTATTCTTCACCCTTTCTCCATCTGTTACTACTTTTCATGTCTGTAACTTTTCCACCTCCACTTGTACCACACCCAGCCATTCTCACTGCCTGTGCTGGTTGCCTCTCTGACTGTCATGTAGCACATCCTTTTTCAATCTCTCCAGAGTTCGTTCTATAAGATCTCCCCACTATTTTGTCACTTTTGCTCTGTACTGTTTCCCATCTTACTGTGTCCCTCCTTCTCTGCCCACATTCTTCCTGCTTTCGCTAATATGTCGGCATACATGGCAACACCGGATTGTACCTGCACTTCATTACTTGCACCTGCTTTCTGTATTTGTCCTTTCAATGTTGCCTCCTTGTCCTATTTTAATAGATGCCAAATAACATCTGTTTGTACATTTAATAGTATTTACTGATCGTGAAATATCTGTATTTGTCTCATTACACTTTTTAACTTGATTTTTTTTCTCCATAAAAGGCTCAGAAATCTAAGGAGGTGTGCAGGTCTCTAGAAGTGCAGCTTTATACAGATGTTGAGTAAGAATGAGTTAATGGACATTTTGGCCTTTATGATTTCTGCAGTTGAGGCAATTGTTTAACATTTTGCAGATCAGGAAGTCTTTTGAATCAAGCTTTTCCCTATAGGTTAGTATAAACTTGATGAGGAAGAGGTCAGTTGTCATCACCATGTATGCAATACTAATTTGAGACACATTCTGGAAACCCATATGTGTTGCCAGGGAACTGCAGCAAATGATAAGGAAATGTAATAAAAAATTGAAAGCATATGGGATGAAATTAAATACAGACAAGGCAGTTGGCATGGCAGCAAATGGAAATCGGAAGAAGCTGAAAACTGAAATGCAAGGGAATATTTTGGAACAGGTGAACATCTTGAAGTACTTGGAAGGGGTGATTGAGAAGAATGGAACTCTGAATTAGAAGCTCAAAGCTAGAATCAGCAGGGTTGCAGTCAACTGACACAGACTGTCACTGGTAGCGTGTAAAAGAAGCATGCCAAGGAAGCTGAAAACTAAGTTGTGCAAAACAGTGGTGCAATCAGTACTTCATCATAGTTCTCAGCTGTCCAGATTTTCGAAGAATGTTCAGATTTTTGCCTCATATTTGTGGTCTGTTCAAAGTAAAATGTGTAGTTTTCTGGCAAATTATTGAAGTTTGAAGTCACTTAAAAATACTAAGTAATGACAAGATATTTGAGTTTCAAATTTCATATCCTTCCAAAAGTGCACATTAATTCAAAACCTATTATTCTAGAAACTAAGTTTATAGGAGCAATTTTTAAAATCTGCCCCTATTTTGGGGCCTTTGTCCCCCCATTATTTCTGGGTTTGTCAAGATTTCTTGCATTGAGAGATGGGAGAGGTACGGTACTTCTGCATGGTGCAAACACTTGAGCAGTAAAGGCAGAGTAGGTGAGGGAGGTGGAGATGGTGGAGATGAAGTGCCTAAGACAAATGGTAGGAGGCACACTGTGTGGCAGGTGAAGAAATAACAACACCTGTGCTGAAGTAAAAGTAGCTGTAATTGCAGAGAAGGTCAAAGAGAACAGATTACAGCAGTTTAGGCAGATGTGGAGAAGAGCAAAGCATAACCTAGTGAAGAAGAATAGGAGAGACAGAAAGAAGGTAAGAGAAAACAGGGATGCCCAGAAAAGAAGTGGATTGCTTGTTTAAAAGAAGACCTGAGATATTCAGCATGACTATTGAAGATGGCTGGAGAGTAGCACTGAATTAAATAAGATGGTATCAATCAAAGCACTACCCCAACCCCACAGAGGAAATCAGAAAAGGGGGTTGATAATATTCCTTCTCATAGAACCTGTTTGAATTAAAGGTGGCAGACAGAGTCATGCAGTGAGTTCAGGTTCCTTACAATGTATTTATCCTCAAACAATACATTACTCCTCATGGCCTGAAGCTATAAGATAATGAATCTTGGTGCACTGCATGTCTGTTCATTGTTCATTTTTGAGGCTGATTGGGACAATGAAAGAACTTTTTATTTGAATGGAAAACAACTTCTGTTTTTAGCTTTTTTGTTTGCGGATTGAGGCAAAAGATAGAAATAATTCCAGAAAAGCAACAGTTTGAATGGGATCATATTTACTTTAGTGTGAAAGGTATTGGTCCCTTAATTCTCTAAAAATCTAATCCACAGATAAACTTCACAAACAAATTGATTTAATAACTATAACCCAGACAGGATTGTCATCAGCTTGAATATTGTTAAGGTCCATATTCTCAGCTTAGCAGTTGCTCCTCTCCCACCACCCTTATTACTAAAAAAAATTCCTAAAGCCACATCGCAATCATGCTCAACAAATCAAACCTTTCAATAACATGTTAATCATTTTAGGACTTCAGCCTTAGCAAATCAATTTGCTCCTTACAGACATCCTGCTTAAGTCTCAAGTGAACCTACAGGATCTAAATTGAAATTAGACAGTCACTCCTTGCTTGACCTTGTGATAGCTGATAAGTACATTGACATAAACAATATAATGGTCTTACTGCTATTCCTAAGTAACCACTCTCCTGTACTTTTTTGCAATCTCTGCTACTCAAACTTTCTCACATAACAAACATCATTTAGATGTAAACTCCCATAAAATTGCCCTAGATTCAAAAAAAAAAACATCTATTTACTTTGAACTGGGACCTGGTTCTCAGCATGCTGCTAACATTCTAACAAATATACTTGTCTCTTTAGAGATCAAATTCTTCCTAATAATTAGTTGATGACTCTGACCTAAAATCTCCTTGGATAATTAAAAAATAAATAAACCTTAGTGTCACCTACAGATGAAGGTTGGGTATTGTGAAAAATGACCACAGATCACTCTGTTCATAGGTTCATATGGAAGTACTAGGCTAGCTGCTGCTGTGGACCATTTTACACCTAGCCAATTTCCCTTTTAGTGCTTGAATTAACCTATACTGTTTGGTGTTAAATTGATCTTACCCATCTCATAGTTGACAATTACATATTAACCCTAGTGAGAATAACTAGGATCATACTATGGGTCGGATTCCAAAAGAAGGTTGCAGAAAGAGCAGCATGCTGAAGGAAGACTTCAGTGCACAAATGGGGGACATGATTTCATAAAGTACATTTGAACATGCCTTAAGAATTATTTATTCAGAATAGGATAATTACAGAATCTGCACATGCTCACTGGATTACAAAACACAGCAAGCGTTCCCTATGCAACTGAAATGCGATAAAGTGCTCTGATGAAGACTTTATGAAAGCATTTGGTATAGCCCTCTTCTATTGCCATGAGAAAAAGCTCTTTCAGTTGGAATCCTGCAGAATCCACTTCATTACTTACAAAAAAACCTGCAACTGATATGTAGTGCATTACAGCAAGCTTCAGTACTGATAACTATAAAGGAAGTTCTGGCAATGCATCACAGATAACATCTAGTTAGACATCGAGCTAAGCTACATCTATGCCAGCTCTTTGATCAAGAAATAATTGACAGGTATCATCAGATAGAGAGCAGGTACAGGTTGTGTGTAACATGTGTGCCCTGCACATGTATGCAGATACCTTGCAAGGTAACCCCATAACTGTCAAAATCAAAGTATGCCTGAGCCAAGGTATACTGGCAACAGGGACATTCCAATGACATATGGGAGGCATAGTAGGAATAGCAGAGACAGCTGCCAGTTGTAGCCTCTCCCCATTCCTGGCAGCAATATGCATCAATGTGGATGAGCCCATCTATTTTTCTTCCACAGTCACAGATCACAAGAATCTCATCCACCATTTTTATGCCATCAACAGCTTCCTCAATGTACTTGATGCAATAGCCTGCACCCACATCCCTTTTAAAATCACTGTAGCACCTGAAGCAGAAAATAACATAAATAGAAAGTGGTGGCCATTGCTTAATTGCCAGGTGGTGTGCACAGCAGAAGACTGCATAACAATCATAATGGCAACACATCCTGGGAGTGTACATGATGCCGCTATATCGGCAACGCTATATGGCAAGAAAGTGGTCTGAGGACCTCCTTCTAAAATGGTAAAATACCAAAAGGACTACTGTGACAAAAGGAGACAGTGCCAGCACAGCTAGCTGGAATTTTGAAAATAATTATATGTCATTGATGAATATCAAAATGATTTGTACAAGATGCTTTTGTTACAAATGTATTAGAACTGTATGTCATGAGTATATCAAACTGCTTGTACAGACGTGTGTGTTCAAAAGGTACTGGCAAAGTGCTATTTGAAATGTAACCTTAGTGTGCCCTACTGGAAGAGAACAGAAATGGCCATGCACTATTTCAACTGTTTAAATGTATATATTTTAACAGTGGAAACTGGAATACAGGAGGTTAACCTCAGTCCAGCAAACTTTAGAAAAATATCTGAAATTACTTTATAGGACGCAATAAAGGCTAACTCTCAAGTTTCAATGGAACTAGAGACAAGAGGTGTATACTAGGAATCTTCTGTATTTTCCTTGGAGTGAACTAATTGCTACTTTTGAAGTATGAAGGAATGTAATTGTTTTATGACTTCCAGAATCTGCCAAAGATCTGAGGAAAAGCTCCAGTCTGTATAGTTTTACACATAGATGCTAAATGCTGCCAGCTTCCAGCAATGGGGGCTTTGGCCTGACAACTAGAAGTCAGATGACCAAAATTATGTAATTCTGCAAGCTATCCCAGCAGTAATATATTAGATATTAATTTGAGAAGTCTTTTAGTGAGACAGACTATTCTGCATTCTGTCTTGGACCTGACAAGAACAATAAGAACCATTCACCACATCTGCCTTGCTCTAATGAAGTATGTATCGATATAACAGTATAATTCTTTTAGATACAGTCAGGAATATAGTGAAGTTTAGTTTAGATGTTTTTCTTTGTTGTGTGAGTCTGTACTGCAATGTTATTTTAAATATTTCCTGTGATCTTTAACTCTGATGTCACTGTGAATCTATATTTAGTATTGTCTTGTTATTTTATTATTTATTATTAAATATATTTAAACATTTCATTGTGGCTGATATTTGTAGAGATATTTAAGTTTTGAGAGTACTTGCATATTTATTTGCTGACACTGTGTGGGCCGCGCCTAACAGCCTTACACTTTGTCAAACTGCCATTTGTATTAATATTAATATTATACAGTAAGATTGGACACTCTTTGTTAAGGTCCTTAAGTTAGCTGGCAGAAAGGTTTTGGTGGCAGTGAAAACTAAGGGGGTATAGCTAGTAAACTTGTGCTAGCCTTTACTAGGTGTGTGTGTGTGTGGGGGGGGGGTGTCAGCTACTTGAGCAGGGACACAAAGCACTGGTTGGACAGAGAGAGTGTTGGAGGACTTGGCTTGGAACCCTGGCTAAAGACTCAAATCTATAGCTGTGCCAGTGGGGAGTCTTACTGGGGATCTGGAGACAGGTAGAGGAACCAGCCCTGGACTGACTGTGGTCTCTGTGTGCTCTTAAGGGAAATTGCACTTGATGCAGAGAGCTGCATCTGGAAATACTGTGTGTATACTTATCATCCTCTCAGTGAACGTCCCCCACTGTTGCCACTGGTGAGGAATGAGGCTCCTTGATTACTGGTCCAGTGGAGGGTCATCACAACTACTACTTGGTAAGTACAGGAACACAGTTGTACTGTAAACAGAATGCAAACCTGTGAAAAGTGTGCAATAAATGTACTGAAAAGTAGCTAGAGCGAAAAGTAGAAGGACCACACTTGGCAAATGATGATTTAAGCTTTCTTCCACTTTATTTAATTGTGGACTTCTTCAGAAAACCAGGTTGCCTCCCTACATCCTGGTTTTATTTGCAAAAACAGGAAATGATGTAAAAATCATACCATACATGTATATACATATATATAAAAAAATAAATAAAAAAATGAAATTGAATATAAAACATTAAACACTCTAAACTTAATGTTATGATTGCATCCTGTCACAAATCTATTGATATTTAAAAATGCTTCATTAAAAACCATGTTTGTTATTATTTTAAATTTTAGTTATTTTTTATTATTATTTGTTATTCATAACAAAGCTATCCATAACTTTGATTATTTCTTGATTATTTCTATATATATTTTGTTACTGTGCTAGTAAAATGTCACTCTAGTACTAATGACAACCAAAACCAAATGTTTTCCATTATACAAATGAAATAATACATATACTGATGAAACCCATCGTGACGGAACAAAATTCATCACATGGACTCATGTTATCACAGCATAACAATGGATAATCTCATCAAGGCCCCTATCACAATCCAAATTGTCACAGACCCCAGGATAATCCTAAGGAATGAAATCCACTCAGAAACACCTAAATCGACACAAATGTGAATATGTGATTTTAGGACAATCTAAAATTAAAAAATTGGTACAACGTAATCACATATTCACATTTTAATGAAGCATTTTTAAATATCAATAGATTTGTGACAGGATGCAATCATGACATCAAGTTTAGAGTGTTTAATGTTTTATATTCAATTTCATTCATTTTTTTATTTATTTTTTTATATATATGTATATACATGTATGGTATGATTTTTACATCATTTCCTGTTTTTGCAAATAAAACCAGGATGTAGGGAGGCAACCTGGTTTTCTGAAGAAGTCCACAATTAAATAAAGTGGAAGAAAGCTTAAATCATCATTTGCCAAGTGTGGTCCTTCTACTTTTCGCTCTAGCTATTTTTCAGTTTGTTTAGTTTAGTTCGGGTCACCGAACACAGACTTGTTTGATTCCGTGTGCAATAAATGTGTTATTCCCTTCCAACAATCAGGTGACTGGTTACCCACTAGAGCTGTGGCTAATGACACCATATAGAGCCCCATCAAACCCTGCAAAGGATTCATACAACAGAATACACACTGCAAAAAGAAACATCACTGAGCATGTATTTTGCGTGTGAAAACAGAGTCAGGTGTCCTGAGTCCACATCTGGGAGTGAACTGCAAGACACATGTGAAAGGGAAGCATAGGTAATTACTATGTGCACCATGCTAAACATGTTAATAGGAAAACATGTCAGCTTGCCAGCTGCAGGAATTGGTGATCTACCCCAAGAACCCCAGATGTCTGAAGACGATATTCTGCAGCTATCAGAGGAGAATCAGGAGGACACAGGGGGCAGAAGAAACTGATGTGGGGATGGAAGATGCAGACTCAAGTCCTAGCTCAGGTAACATGGCAGCCTCACACACACATTTTTGAGTTATGACTGACCACAGGTACAGAGATACATGGAGTAAACAACAATGTTCATATGTTGCCCAAAACAGCAGCATGATTTACAACTAATGGAAATTACCCATGTAGACATTATACATAACCTAATCTTAATGTATAGCACTATGAACACAAACAAAAAACTGAGAAGAAACAATGATTCAGGAAGAATGTCTGCAAAGTAGATCATCAAGAGGAACCCGCAGGCATATGTGTGGGATGCAGGAGGTGCGCACAACACAAATAGTCATTGGATAAGTAGGATATCATCATAAAGGGGAATACCATAGAAAATTATCCGCCTAGTTGGCACACTCACATGAAAGCAAGGTTCATGACATCTATGAGAATGCATTGGCATATACAGACACAAAAACATTGGCCATACACTAACAGTGCTGCCTCACCTACACATTGTATTACTGCAATGTGGGTCTTTTCCATATAATATATAGACATGCAGAGCAGCAATGAAACTGACCACACAATATACCTGCAACATACATTAATGTTGCTACGCAACATATGTATTTATACATTTATATGCAAATTCAGTCAGATGTGGGAAGACACACATAGTTAATACAAGAAAGCTTGGCAATGAAAAATTGATTTTTTTTCTTCTTGCAGTGTAACTTTTTGCTGTTGGGCTTGGTTATTTGAAAATGGAAGTAGTTACTCAGAAAGGAATTTAGTTCTGGTGTTAGGCATGTGTAGGACCATATTAAAATGCCATACATGATGCAGGTATGTATGCAGAGTCATAGCTGTGCACATGTGAATGGCAACAAGGCAGACTGTAAGGAAAACAACAGTCATATCTGTTCACTAACAAAGATGCAAACATTAATGCAATATCATCACTAACAGAAGTTAATGTCAATCAGGTACCACATATCCACAAATGATTCTATCCACATATGTCAGAAATAATATATGAAAAACCTATGACATCAGACATGTCAACAACCACAGACATGTTGCTGTGTCAGTGGTCAGCACAGTGTTCATCTTTGCCACAGGGTGAAAATGACACAACAGGACTTACATTGGATCAACTGACTGTGTTACACTAGTGCACTATAGGACACCAATGAAGACAGCTCAAACCATATTCCTGGCTGCCCCTACCATGTCCATAAACAATCAGCCCATATTGCTTAATGGAGGAACTGGTTGTGGTCACACTTAAACATGCAGTGTGGGAAGTAACATGACTGCAGTGTGACCATCTGGACATGCCTGCTGGGCTCACATTGGAGTGGCAATCAGCAGATGTGTGTGCATGCTGCAGTAGAGACATTGATGTCCGATAGAGGGGGCTGGACTGTGAGCACTGGATGTACCCAGCTTAGTATAGTTAGGGCATGCAATACCTGGTTAGTATTACAGCACTACATTAATACAACCTTAACAAGACTTTCAACAGAGTGTGCAATGGACAATACACTGTCATATGGCATAGTCATTGCAGCCATGATCTCATCGTGTCTGTGCTCCTGACCTTTATGTAAAATATGCAACTGAAATGCTACACAATCAATGACATGGGCAAGAGCATGAAAGGTCAGCTCCATGATGACTGTGAATACTCATTTGCCTGTAATAATAGGTAGACATCCTCTGATACTTGTACATGCACTGAATCGGGCAATATTTCTCTGTTGTGGAGACGAGTCACCCCCATCACCAGACTCTGCATGGAACAATGGCTCAAGGACATCATCATGTCTAGCAGCTACCATCACCATGTCATCAGAATGTCCAGTCACATCCTCAATATCTGAGGCTAGAGCATGATCCATGTGCCTGTTCCCTTATAGACCAGACAGTAAGCCCAGATCTGTGGCTTGTATGAATGGGCTATACTATCACAGTTATTCACATGACATCCCAGCTCATAATGCTTGGGATCAGTGGACAGGCTACCAGAGAAAGCAGGTAGTGGATGGGCTACAAGAGGAGCCAGATGATACAGGTTAATTACATGCATAAACAATACATGATGCAACTTAGTAATGATAAATGGGCCAACTATAGGATTACAGTGTTAATGGAGATATGGACTTACCAGGACAACATGCCTGGGTGACGTTCATGGATCCTATATAACAGAGAGAAAGAGATATTTCCTTTAGGCTACATATTGCACACAGTTGACAATTGTGAAGAAATATAATAGTAAAACATACCTGACATGTCTTGGTGGAACTGTATGACCATAAGTGATGTTTGAACTGAAACTGTCATGGGGAAACAGAAACAATACATCATCAGTAATCAAAGTACTGCCATCATGGCACACATTACAGCAGAGGTATAACACATACAAGATAATATGTACACATTACCATTTGGCAGAGGATGCTGTGAATTCTGCTGCTGTCCTAGGAAGGTGAGGAATAATACAGTAGTCAGGAAGTGCACAGATATGGTTATCAGTTGTGACATATAGAAAACATATGGAATGTCTTACCATATATGTCATCTCTGTTTGGGGAGCATATTATCAGTGGTGCTGTAGATCCTGTAAGAGGAAAAGGCACAACAACATCAATATGTGGGAATGCTCAGCAATCATGGCTGCAGGCAAAGGCACATGACAACTACAGAACAAACTAATATGATACAGAGAGACTTGCATGACAAATGGTGAAAATGTTGCCTGGATATTCTTATGCATGGAAACAAACATCATGAACAGCACAAGACACAGCTGTACGTAAATTTAGTATACCCTGTAAAAAAGTGAACAGCCAAACCAGGTCTGTCTGTTGGTGCATCTTTATGAGCCACATATTGTGATGATGTATCTGTGATATACAATGACATACACAAATCAGCATGTGACCATAATCCAATACCATGACAGGTAGCAGTGGCAGAGACAGCTATGCATCAAAATAAGAATGTATGGAGGCACTTACATGACATAGGCTGATGCTGTGCTGATGTTGATGGACCTATGCAATTGAGAAAGACAAACATTGCAAGTGTTGTTGGTAGTCTTAGGTATATATTGGGTCTTTAACGCAATATGCAATGACACTTATGTTGGGAATATAAGTCCCATGTGTAACCACATTCACTATGCAAGTGTGCTGCTGAACAAAATAATGTGGTAATTTATGATTAAGTTGCTCATTCAGTTAACTTCTGAAGCAGTAGAGTATGTTGCAATGGTTGTAAGATTATTACTTACATGTACATTCTGGGGCACTGGCGTCAATACTACCGCTGGGCATATGCAAGTCACAACTTTTGGAATGATGTGATGCTAGGGGAATCATGATGTCATCTGGAGTATGGCAGTGTTTCACTGACACCTATAGGATTTGGGCCTCAGATGACTATGCATTTTTCTGTTATCCATAATGTTTTGAGAAGCTTCACACAATTTATGTCTGTATGTGTGATTGCTGATTAATACAGACATATAGTATTTGTTTCTGCATTATAAAACAGATAAATACTGAGACATAGTGCTGCTATATGACAGAGCACATCATAAAGCCATAGAAATAATGCTGAATACTCTAAAACATTGTGCTGTTTATCTCAGATTGTTGAGTTCCAAGTCAATATGAATGTTTTAGGGATACATCTGAGTTTGATTCCTGCTATGGAGCATTGTTGTTTCATTTTGATTCATGCTTATTGCAGAAATGTGAGTTAATTGTCTGTTCAAATACATAGCATAGTGTTACACATATGTAGTAATTACATGGTGAATTGATGCCTATAGAGCATAGGCATCAGATGACTATGCATTTTCCATTATCCACTACATTCTGCAAATATTCCTTAGTAATCCTTTATGATGGGGTGATTTATCTGTCACCTAGCTTAATCAGTTAAGCAATAGTCCAATTTGAATATCTCAAGGAGAAATGTAGGTTTGAATCATAGAGATTATGTCTATATTTCTGTAAAGACTAAATAAGAACAAATATGACAGACACTACCTTGTTCAATTATGCAGTATAACTTTTTTAAACACCAGGCACTCATGAAGTGCATTAATGCCTATAGTGCTCAAGTAATGGATTACAATGAATATCTACATTATCTGCAATGTTTCTGGAAACATCCCAATTCTGTCACTACAGCTGTAAGTGTATCTCATTGCCAATACATATATATGTTAGCTATACATCCCTATTGACACCGATATATGCAGCTGTATTTAAACATTAAATGGCCTCCACATTAATGAAATGGTGTGTGGAGTCTGCATGCCCTCCCCACAGTCAAGTGACGTTAAAAAGACATGCAGGTAGGTGCGAACGTGAATGGGCATGCCTTCCTTGAAGGTTGGGCATCGGGCTGGCAACTCGGCACTGTAAAAACCACTGCCAATCATGAGCGGACCGGAGTTCCACTGTGGCGACCCCTAACCGGGAAAAGCCAAAAGTCTAATGATGTATTTTCCAACAGTGATATACATGTTTTTTTGTCTATATATGTCTGTCAAGGGCATATCCAGGTTCATTTACATTGTTTGAGAATATGAAATCTGCAATGCTTTAACTTTTGTAGAGTGACCAATGTGATGACATTCAGTCAGGATTTTATGGTGTTCTGTTTCAAATGCACAGCACATGTTTAAAGTTTACCTTTTACTTCAACAGCCTTTATCCTTGTCTGTGAATCTTTTCTGCATATTCACATATTTCTGTTATTTAAGCTACATAAATCCACAGCCAAGATGAATTAGCTAAGCAGGTAGGTGTTGGGGTTGGAGTACAGACTTAGATGAGAGCTCTAGGTTTGAATCTGTGTTCCTCCACCTATTGCTTCTCGTGAGTAAATTACTGGCAGTGACACAGCAATGATTGAATGTGCAAAATGTGAACGTGTATGTCATGTCAAGGCTAAAGAACGTGTGATGCTCAGTATTCTTCATTTTGACATACTCAACAATGTATAATCAACTGACGGAGTCCTTCCATGCTAGTAAAACTTATTTATTTCCTTTTGCAGGTGATGAGAACAGAGATAGGAGTAGTCACTGTGTATTGAGTGGATACACAGGCTGGAGGACCAGTGGAGGGAGGTATGTGTTCTAAATGTAAATATTAATTTCCCCAGAAGCAATCATAGCATTGCTAAAATGTCTCTTTTGCTTGCAGAATCAGGCATACTAACATTAATACAAGACTACCCATAATGCACATGAGAGGTAACAACATTAATCATTGATTCAATGTGGATAACATTACATTTTTAATGCAAAATTCAATTTTTGAGTTATAACAGGGCATGCTTGAGAAAATAATCGTATTAATTTTTAAGCACAACCTAAACAACAGGCATATCTGTGTAACTGCCATAGTGCTTTCATCTAGACTGCTTTACATATAAGTTATTGTGTTCCTTTTTAATTTTTTTTTTTTTTAAATCTTTATATGTTGTGCATAGCCAAAAATCAGGTGATGGTAAACTTACATGTTGTGCATAGCCTGCATATTCTGTTGCTGAATGGGTGATTACTGAATGCATAACATGATTCTTTTCTTATTGAATGAGGGTCTGTTGCTTCAGTGTTATGAGGTCAGCAGATGATTCCTGGCATAGACTTTCAAGATGTCTTGCACATCTGTGCTACACAATTGTGATGTCTTGTTTAACACAACATTGGCTGCTACAATTATTGTGCCCAAAACCACTCCCGTTATTATTTCTTATCTGCTTGTTTAATACCCTCTGATCAGCATTATAATGTTTTACTTGATCAGATACATAGATATGAATAACTGCAGGTATACATTTCTTGATGGACACTGTGTGGAGTATACTAAGCTTGTAGAAATCCTATGCTATCACAGTGTTCATGATTGTCACATTTTTCTCAGGTGTTGTACTGCAGTCTAATTCTCTAATATTATAAGGTCAGTCATTACCCAATGTTGCATTGGTCATCTCATTTGCATATAATTATTGTAATTTCCACTGCTTTCATTGGAATATCTATTGTTAAGAAACAACTGTTATCCATGGAATGTCAAAATGACTCCTTAATTGAACATTAAACTCAGTTACACTTGAGCATACCTCTGCTATAGACACCTCAACTCAACTGTGTTAGGCACACATACAAATGATGGACTATAAACACTAGGATGTTTGTTTCATAGGTATATTAATGGTTCCTTCATGCTTGCAAGTAATATTGCTGTTTTCATAGTTTTCTGCCATTTAATGTGTAATATAATGGAGAAAGGATTCTCTAACTGGCCTTCTGTCATCTTTGCACATGAATCATAGGCAATAGGGAGTGTTGTATGATCCTGACCATGCAACTAATATCAACAGTTTAAATTATACAAAGAGTATAGACATATTATGGGCCATATTGTCTGCTAAGTATGTTTAAATGATACCTATTGTGATATACCATTGGTAAACAAGTTACAGTTAGTTTCAGATTGTTTTGGCATGTTACTCACATAAAATATAGCTTTCATGGTATGCAATTGGTCATAATGTAGTGTTTAATGACAGGCATGTACTGAAATGCCTTTACTCACATATGTAGTTACAGTGAGATATGGCCATATATTACTGTGATGTGAAATAAAGAACCATTACAACCCAAAGGTCATGTCAGTTTGTTTATGTTGTGTAATCTTAATTGTAGGTGCACGTTTTCCACATACACTTTTTTTGGTTTAAACTTGAGAGGGTGTGACACCCATGGTAGCTCACTGATTGGACAATGGAGGAGATGATGTGACAGACTCCTGCCAGGTGACTCCTAGTCAGAGCATCAGGAAGATGATAGGGTGGAAGATGACAATGATGACTGACCCGGACCGTTCAACGTTGAAGATGTCAACCACTGTGACAGGAAGATGATTTATTGTACCAGATCTTGGAGGTGATGACAGATGTCTTTCAGACACAGTTGAGGGACATGATGGGAAACTTCTTTCTGGACATAACACAAGCCATGTGCAATTCTTTCTGGGAGATCGCTAGGGAGATCAGTTGTGACATTTGACCCCATCAGGGTGGGGCCTCAGCACTGTAAGTATTGTCTGCATGTTCCAGTTATGTAATGTTGCTACCATAATGTGTGCAATTCCAAAACCCATATGTATAGGCATACTTGTGCAGACATAGCATATTGCTGTCAAGCAACCTTAGTGTTCTGCACCATCTTTGAAACCCCCTGGCAGCAGTGGATACCCTTGCAATTCACTGGTGATGTTTTAAGCCAGTACTGAGAAGTAACTGAAACTTTAAACATTTCAGTTTACCCTGTGAAGAAGAAGTAGCTGTCCAGAATCACCTTTGCGGCACCTCAGCATAACCCACTGATTCCTTCATATAGTTATTTATATGTTTTTTATAGCTGTATTTTTTTTTTGGTTATTTCCTTAAACATCCACAGCACATCAGTGGAACTTCCCTATTCCCCTCACCCCCACTTAATATTTGACTGTCTCTAATCCTCTCCTTTCTGCATTTTTGATTTAGTAAAAGGTCCCCTAACCCAACACTTTTAGTGTGATGTGCATCTAGCATTACTTAATTTTTAATCCCCTGCCCAGCAAACTTTAATGTTCTCTCTTTACTTATTTTTCTATAACTACAGGCTATCAGCATACCTCTTCAAGCTTTTTTTTCTCTAGCCACAGCTTGGCTTTTTAGATTATATTTTTCTCTTGCTGCAAACAAAATTATGGCTCATCTTCCTATTTAGATAGCTGTTGGCACAGTGACTTATTTTTGCCTAATAACCTCTCTTGCACTTCCCCATCTCCCATAGTGCATTGCAGGTATAAATGCAAACTCAGCATTCCGCTCCATCTTTGAAAGCCCTTGGCAGCAGTGGATACCCTTGCAGTTCACTGGTGATGTTCATGTGTGTGTTACATTGGTAATTTTTGCTCACTTATGAGCTCATATTTTTCTCCATTATACTGAAACATTGATTTTAAACCAAATCTTCCTAACTGGAGTGTTTAGCAGTAAACTATATTCTATATATTGCAATTCAAGCAGCCATGTTTGAATGTCAGCTCTGCTAATTTCTACATAATACAGTAGTTGAGCAAGTGTTTAGATGTTTCTGTATGGCATACAAGCTTGCTAACTCAGTAGCCTGTTATTTTTTTTTACCAACTATATACAGAGAGATATTTTAAGGGAATTTGTATGTTTCCAAAGCAGTATCTTGTTTTCTTATATATCTATATATATATATATATATATATATATATATATATATATATATATATATACTACTGTGACTTATCTGTGAAAACATTATTCTTCTCATGCTTCCAGTATGTATAATGTTGTAAAGTGAGCCTAGGTTGTCATCTTTTGAAATGTTCTCTTGATAGATATGGAATGTTTCTGCTCTCACCTTGCACTCAATCTGCTTTGTTGTACTATATTGCTTCTTTGCTGACACTGACTTTACTTAAGCTTCATCTTAATTACCCTGCTTACTCATATCTGCTTTTTAAGTTTTAATGCTGTGCTTGTTAAGGCATGAAGTACACTCTTGCCTCTTTTCTGTTTAACTGTGTCTCTTCTACTCCAACTGCACTACACTTTCTCCCTTCTCTATCCTTCTTTAACTGTGCTTGCTAAGTCACAAAGTACACTTCTGCCTATCAACCACTCAGTCTCTTCCCCTCTATCTGCACATTCCACTGCTGATTTTTCTCTTTTAAATCTCCTTGACTTCTTTTTTTTCTTCAAATATATTTTTATTAGATTTTTTAAAACTTTTACAAATATGACATGTAGAACTTTTAAGCCACAACAGAAGATAAACTAGTACAGTCAAGGGTTATACAAACAGTTAATACAAGAGTTATGCAATTTGTAAAATAGCAGTTATTGTAATGAGTACCTTACATTTGATCAGATAAAATAACCAATAGGGTACCCCAAAAAGCAATACTATTAAGGATAAAGCTTCCCTGAAGGAGGAGGATGAGTTTAAACAGAGAATAAACTATTATAAATAAGTAGAGACTAGGAGCTATTGTGAGGGTACACTTCCTATAATAACTATTTATACAATATAAAACTATTTACAACATATTTACAATATATTTACATCATGGATACCAGAGGATCTCATAGAGTAAAATAACATAAGACATTTTATAAAGTTTAAAGACAGATTGTATTGGTTATAGTATCAGATAGTTTTGGACCGGACATAGAATAAAAGAAATACTACCTGGAATGTAACCTAAAAAAGATTTTGTTGGATTTTACTTAGTTTGGATTAGATCAAAGAGCTTTTCTCAACATTTCTGAAAATAATCCCTTTTCTTTTTGTTATTCATGCACAGTTTGTGTGCAGAAATATACTTTATTGCCATTGCCATAACGTTTTCCCAAGTAATTGTTGAAGGGTTGATCCAATTTTTGGTAATAAAATATTTAAGGAGAGCACATACCATAACAAGGACATGGTGACGAATACCTTTGAGTGAGTTGGGAGTTATATTAAGGATCATGATTTGCCAAGAGAATGTGGTTTTCTCATACCCCATTTTTTCTAACTGAATTGGCTAGGCTTAAAATGGATTGCAAGGGCAGTTAGCCTAGTACTAATCTATGAGCCTATGAACCTATGAATTCTGAGAGAGCATCGGAGTTTGTAGATGTTCTTACAACTCCAAAACATGTGTAATATGTCTGCATGAGGGAGGCAACAGAAAGGACAGGTTAAGTTTTTATTGTATATGAATTTTAGTAAAACAGCTGGAGTATAGTAAGAATTATTGTTTATCATAAGTTGAGTGTAAATTAGATTTTTGAAGGGGGTTAGATTTAGGGTATTGCTGATTGCTTCATATTTAGACTTTCTAGAAATGTCAACTTGTATGGTATCCCAGTACTTAGAAAACAGAAGTGAATGGTTATGTATGATGGTCGACACAAGTTTATAAGTATGTGAAATCATTTTGTTTTTTAGGGAAAGTGAATTAATGACTGATTGTGATAGTTTAATGTCTTGCTCCATCACTCTGTAACTAGAGAATTTTTGCTTTACAAGTGAGCTGAGTTGCCTTAAAATAGGGTCATATTTATTAGGGGCCCCCAAATAAAGTTTTTACCTCTGTTGCATTTTTATTACTAGAAAAGTGCCAAACTGTAACCTTCTTGATAATAGGAAAGTTTCATAGATCAATCATTTTATTACTAATTTTTAAATTTGGATTTAGATGTATGGTTTGGAGAATGGGGATTGTATTGTGCAAATTAAGGGATCTCATCAGAGCATGAAAAATACAAATTTTGTTTTTTAGTGGAGTATTCACCAACCAGTGAGAGAAAGGGGATAGATTGGGGATTAATTTTAAATGAAAATATATAATTATTCCAGATCTTGACCCATGTTTGGGACCAAGATTCGGCATATGGGTCGTAACTGGCTATTTGTATTAAGTGGCTAGCAGTAATTATATGACAATAAAGGCTGAAGTCTGAAAGATTTAAACCACTTTTGGTCTTTGGGGTAATTAGCTTCCTATATGATATTCTGGTTGATTTGGGGAACCATAAAAACTTTGAGATTGTGGTTTCTATTTTTCAGAAGAAGTTTTTAGGAACATTTAGAAAAACAGAGTTAAGATGGAAAAGGATCCTGGGTAGGATATTCATTTAATTATAGCGGATTTTGATAACAGAGAAAAATTAATGTTTTTCCATCTAGCTAGATCAATGTTTATTTGATCCCAGACTCTATAAAGGTTGGTTTTCATTAGCTCTTTATGGGAGTGCCTGAAGTTTATACCTAAATATTTTAGTGAATATTTAAGAGGGATGTCTCAAGGGGGGAAATAGTATTCTAAATGGTTCTTAGGATTTAAAGGAAAACAGGATGACTTGGTAGGATTTAGTTTATAGTTAGCGACCTTAGAGAAGAGATTGATAGAGTTTCGGATTTTCTGGAGGTCTGTGTTAAGATGCTCAAAATAGATGATGAGGTCATCAGCAAAAGCCGAGTATTTTGTTTCAATGTTATACATTTTTGGGATATGATGATAAGTCTTTTGTTTGATCCAGATAAGAAGAAGTTCAAGACATAAGTTAAAAAGATAAGGTCAGAGTGGACATCCCTGTCTGGTTCCATTTGTGATTTTAAAAGGATTTGATAATGTTTTATTAATACAAAGGGAAGTAGAGGCGTTGTTATAAAGCATCTTATTAGTATTATTGACCATATCAGGAAAGTTAAAGTATTCCATGGTTAGATATAAAAGTTTAGATCAACGTTATCAAAAGCCTTGGTTGCATCTAGCGTTAGTGCATATCGTGGGTGATTATCTTTTTTAAGAAACAGCATTAATTTATGTAGGGTAATAGTATTGTGACAAAGTTGTCTTTGCTTCATAAATCCCAATTGTTCGGGAGAAATGATTGAAGCCATAACTTTCTGAATTCTATTAGCAAAAATGGTATATACAATTTTTATGTCTACATTAATAAGGGCAATAGGCCTATAATTAAGAGGGTTAGATTTGTCCGAGTTCAGTTTTGGGATGAAAATAGTTTTGAAATTGTTCATATACTTGTCCGTAATCCCTTCAGCTATGATATAATTGTACATGTTTAGGAGGATGTTTGTGAGTTTACTACAAAAGGTTTTGTAAAATTCACCTGTAAAGCCATCAGGGCCTGGCACCTTATTAGGTTTGAGTTTTTTAATAGCTAACGTTATTTCATTCAGTGTTATAGGGCTGTTTAAAGGGGTATTTTATGTGGGAGATAATTTTGGGACAGAAAGCTCATTAAGAAATTCTATGTATTGTTCTTTTTGAATTTGGGTTTTGGGATTGTAAATTTCACTGAAGATATCTACAAATGAGTTTACAATGTCTCTATTTCTATAGAAATTTTTCCCTTTATAATTAATTTCCTTTATATAGTTTGTTCCTTCTTTGATATGTATTAATCCAGCTAGAGTCCTGGATGGAGTTTGAGCCCATTCCAAGTATCTTTGCAAAAGCTTCAATTCTACCAAATAGTGGTTTTGCTGGTGAAAGGAATACATTTTTTTGTGTTTCTTGTAATTTATTTTCCAGATGAGGGGAAAAACATTTTTGCAATTGGGCATCAGTTATCTTAAACTCTTTGGTAAGGTTGTTTATGTATAACCTTTCTTTCTTTTTATAATAAGATGCTTTTTGAATAAGTATTCCTCTAATGACTGCTTTAGCCGCTGCCCATTGTATATCTAAAGGGATGGTGGAAAATAAAGATTCGGCTTCCACATGTTTTAAATATTCATTTACCTCCTGCAAAACATCATCTTTTTTAAGGATGTTACTATTTAGTGACCAAGTGGGATTCTTGCTGTCATAGTTACAGTGTTGATTAGGATTAATACAAACTATTATATTTGAGTGATCAAATATAGATCTAGCCTCAAGGGTAAAGTTATCAATTTTATTAGAAGAAAGCATCCGAGGTCAAAAAGTAGTTAATTCTAGACCAAACTTTGTGTGAGGCCGAGTAAAAAGTGAACTTATTAGCATCCCTGTCAATATCAAATATTAAGAAAGGGTCAACTAAGTTGAAACTATTCATCAAATATTGAATAGATGCGATTATTTGGGAGGGCTGTTTTATGTTTTTGTTCGAACTATCATATGAGGGGTCAATGAGTGCATTCCAGTCGCCGCCAATAATGTATAGATGATCATGGTATTGAAGTAGTAAATTATGTATTTCAGTGATGAACACATGTTGGTTTGAACATGGGCTATACAAGTTTAGAACAGAATCAGGAATTTAACCTGTGGGTATGAGCAGGAAAATAAACGGGTCCCTATCAAATGATAGAAAACTCATTTGATGGAAAATCATTTGGTTGAAACCAAAACATAGAAAGCTCAAAGCACTGAAAACTCATTTGACTGAAACTCAAAACACTGAAAATGCTATATACCCTTTTCCCCATGGTAGTGCGATCCTGGAGTTAATATATATAGTTGGGGGGGGCACAGCCCCCTACAATGGGGGGTGTGGGGGCATAGCCTCTCACATACTTCATACATTTTAAACCCTACACATGGATACTTATAACTACAATGAATATCTGTTTGGAGAAAATATTTACATAAACTATGTGGGGGGCTACATCCCCCACACCCTCCATTGTTGGAGGCTGTGCCCCCCACACCCCCAACTATATATACTAACTCCAGGATCGCACTACCATGGGGAAAAGGGCATATAGCATTTTCAGTATTTTGAGTTTCAGTCAAATGAGTTTTCAGTGTTTTGAGCTTTCTGTCTTATGGTGTCACTGAAATGAGTTTCTATCAAATGAGCTTTCTATCATTTGATAGTGACCCAAATAAACACCATCTGTCATTTGGGTCAAATTTGGTATTTAGTACTTCCCCAGGAAAGGATTTCTTAATTAAAATAGCGGTGCCTTTTGATGCTAGGCTAACCCCTGCCGATATAATAAGTCTAATCCAATTTCTTTTTTTGATATTATCCTATTGATCATTTGTCATATGGGTCTCTTGTAAAAAGAAAATGTTAGATATATCCTGATAGATCAGGTGCATAACCAGCTTTTTTTTTTTAATTTCCTGAAGACCATTTACATTCCAGGAGTTCACCCTAATCATCTATCGGATCAAGAAATTAATAATTGTTTAGGTAAGTAGAGATAAGAGTTTTACTAGGGACAGTCCAAACAATAGTAAGTCTTTTTACAAACAACAAAAATTAAACTATAAACAGAACTAGTGTTCTGGCATCCATGCATCTTACCTTAAATCCCGTGCCTAACCACCAGTCTCCCTGAACTCATTTTGTATGAAAATGCAATAAATACAAATAAACTGCTATTAAACATTTTTGTATAAAAAGGATGTTACATGAAAGAAGCAGGGAGACATAAATACTAACAACAATAGTCTGGGTGCCAACCAGCATTCATACTTTGACCCTCATGCCTCTCCAAATACTAATCAATAGTAACATATGAGTAGGGAATAGACAGTTAAAGGCAAAAAAGAGCTTAAGATAGTTAATTAAGGAGAAAAAGAAGCAAAATCATAAAGACACCTAATATATATAGCCTTCTAACAGATATATAACTTGGAATGTTAGTCATGTAAATAGGCAGAAAAGGTTGAATTAATATATAATATTATAATTGTACATATTAATTGAGACTAACTCACTATATAGCAGGAATAATATACATTATCACAGACTATAAAGACAAAAGTTACTATAACTGGGATTTCCAAGGGTAACGGCACAATCAATAAAAATTAGATAACTGTTAGTATTAAAAATCAAAACTTGCACCTAATATAAAGTAAGGCAGTTTTTAACACACCCAGAGTAATCAGCTGAGTTTGCAAAGCATTTGCATTTGTGCCACCTGATACTTAAAAAAAAACACACAACCATATACTGCATCTCTATAAGTTTCAGGACAATTACAGAACTGTAACATGGATATTCAATGAATTTAAATCAGAGCTTATTCTCCAGTATAGCAGTTTAACAAGGTCTAGATATTTGGCAAACATTAGGAGAGACAAGAGATACACATATAACCTGCATTAACTATATATAACAAAAAGAACAAAATGAATTTTTAAACTTATTATATTGCTACTAACATTACCCTGACCAGTGTCCTTTAGTGTTCATTCAGTTTTCAACAACTAAATGTACCATGAAAGTGATTACAAGATCCATTTCTTCATAATTACGATGTATTTCACGATTTTAGCATTCCCAGTAATGCATTGCTTCTTTCCCCATGCTCTCCGACCCCGTGACCTCATCGGTCAACATTTTAGTTGCATTCTGGGTTATAGAATGCTAAAACGGCCCTGGAGACTTGAAAAACCCTTGTGGAGCTTGCAGACAGGCCTCACTAGGCCTCAGGTAGCAACGCTGATCACTAAAGATGGAGCAATTAAACTCTGAAGGAATCCAAATGACAAAACAGCCCCAGGAGAGCCAGAATATGTCAGAAAATGAACAGGACATATACTAGGATATGTTGAGCATAGTTAGCTGCATTTCTTAGCTTGCAGATCCAAGAAAATTGTAGCAAATATTTATGATGTATCTTCTTCTGTCAGTGTTTACAGACATTACAGTAAATATAAGCTGCTTTAGCATAGTAGTATTTTTTAACTAGCCTTGTCCTAAGACTTAATTAACAGATAGTTCCTTGAAGGCTTGCATACATTTTTTAAAAAAAAAAAACAACGAGGCAAACAAACTACAAAAACAGATTTCTGAGCAACGAAGTAAGGAAGACACGAACTCGATAAAATGGTTAAGCACTTTTCGTTTATGTGTAACACAAACTTCATCAGACAATACACAAGTTAAAATAATCAAGTTAAATACAAGTAGGTACCATCAATTAACCTATCAAAAAACTTGTCGGAACAAGGAAGACACCCATTTTTAAAAAAAACAAAACTAAAAAATCATGAACATTAAATCAGTAAACAATTTTACTAATTTATATTAACTACAAAAATAAATATATAAATAGTTAATAGTTGTACAAAATCTGTAATTATAATTATATTGTACACTATATGGTAAACTTATACCCACTATTCGGCAACCTTTTATTTAAAAATTAATTCTAAACAAAGTTCTAACGAACTAAACTTTTAAGTTTTAGTATACTACTAATAGTACACCCTTCATTAAGCCCTGGTTGGGTATAGGCATTTAATCTAATTTGCCATGTTAATTCTAATTCTTCTAATCTAAGTTCTACTGGCCCACCCCGTAGTTTAGTGTTAACCTGATCAATGACAATGAACTTGAAATGGTGGTCGGGAAATTGGTCAACATGCTTGGCTAGTGCATTTTCAAGTTTGTGCTTTTTAATTGCATATAAATGCTCGTAAATACGGTTACGTAACCTTCTCTCAGTCTTCCCTACATAGTAAGCAGGGCATGACTGACATAAAGCAAGATACACAACCGTTGTGGAATTATGGGGTGGGCCAGTAGAACTTAGATTAGAAGAATTAGAATTAACATTGCAAATTAGATTAAATGCCTATACCCAACCAGGGCTTAATGAAGGGTGTACTATTAGTAGTATACTAAAACTTAAAAGTTTAGTTCGTTAGAACTTTGTTTAGAATTAATTTTTAAATAAAAGGTTGCCGAATAGTTGGTATAAGTTTACCATATAGTGTACAATATAATTATAATTACAGATTTTGTACAACTATTAACTATTTATATATTTATTTTTGTAGTTAATATAAATTAGTAAAATTGTTTACTGATTTAATGTTCATGATTTTTTAGTTTTGTTTTTTTAAAAATGGGTGTCTTCCTTGTTCCGACAAGTTTTTTGATAAGTTAATTGATGGTACCTACTTGTATTTAACTTGATTATTTTAACTTGTGTATTGTCTGATGAAGTTTGTGTTACACATAAACGAAAAGCGCTTAACCATTTTATCGAGTTCGTGTCTTCCTTACTTCGTTGCTCAGAAATCTGTTTTTGTAGTTTGTTTGCCTCGTTGTTTTTTTCAGTTTGTTTATGGCGTCTGGGGCAGAAGTGGAGGATATTGGCACGTTGTTCGACAAAACACCTAGTGTTTTAAAATTGTGCAATGAATCTAATGGCTCAACTCCTATTATGGACACCAACAAGCTTGATACACTAATTTTGCAACTAGACTGTGTACTAGCACGCTTGGATAAACTGGAACAGCAAGTCGACACTCAAAAATTACCACTTCCAGCTCCTTTGGATGTGGTAAGAACTAACAGCTCCACGCAAGAAGCTTGCAAAGCTGAGCGATGTGTAAATTCTAGTAATCTACCTTATAGTATACCTTGTGGCCAGAGATGTATGTCGACGGGACAAAGTGATGTTCAACCTTCGACACGCTCTTTGGGGCAACCTGCTACTAACCTTATGGACTGTAGGAGTGGTAGCGACAGTGTGGCTACTACGTTGTATCCAAACCAGACCGTCGGATTAAAAGATAAACCACCATTAATGGAAGCAGTTCAATTGGATAATTCTTCTTCTGCAGGTAACAACTTTAATCTTAATAGCTGGTTGGCTAACAATTCATTTTTTAATTCAGAGAACGAAAAAATTCAACCAAATAACGCAAACGTTAATAAAGAGGCACTTTCGATATCTAATAACCTAGTTGAACTTGATAAACTTTTGGTTAAACTAAAGAAAACCCAACTAGAGATTTCATATTTTAATGAATGCCTCAAACACAAAGTAGTACCAAAGGGTCTAAGGCGTTGGCAATACCCTACGGGTTTAGTAGCCAACTCCCAATTCCATCTAGACATTGTGGCCCTGTTTGATCGCCAGGGATTGGAACTGATTGAACTGATGTGTAAGCATTATTCCCTGTCTACCGATGAACTCACTAAAACTGTTTGTGAGCTTAATGAAAGAGTTCAATTTGACAATGAATTTGCACGTTACAAATACGAATATAACAGAATTTTTACCAGCATTGATTCGTATTTGTGCAAGTTGAAGTCCAATAAAGTTAAAAACTGGACAGGGATTTGAAGGCTTACAACGAGGGCACAGCATACCCTAAACCCTCAGTGGCCTAAACATGGCAAGGGCACAAAAAACTTGGTCAGTTGAATGGTAGTGATAACACAAGCAATATGCTTGGTGAAGTCAATTTTGTTGCTGAAGATTTTTCAATGAATGTTTCTTCACAACGAGAACCAACTCCCTCCTTTTTTAACCAAAATGAAGGTGTGCAACAGAACAACCAACCAGGGGATTATAATTTGAGATCTAATGATCCTAATTTTTTAGGAGCGAGACAGAAGCAACCAGCCAGATTTACTGGCCAAAAGAAAAAACAAAAGAACAATTGATCCACGGCGAGCTTTGTGCAACAGATTATGTTTCTCCTACAATAGAAGTTAATAATGAAATTTGCTTTTCTGTCATTAGCCCTGAGGTATATACTGAAAATGTTGTAGACAACACTGTGTTATCAGGCCTTAATGAAATACCTTCTCCGGAATGTAATACACCTGTTTTACTCTACAATGTCAATGGTGATTTTTCGGTGTATAATTTTTCACATATTGTTATTCCATCGGATCTTATAGAATTGTTATCTAAGGGGTACACTTATGTTCCACCACAAAAAATTGATATTGTGAAAACTATTAAAGATTTAAAGCTTTTCACAAGAAAATTAAATTTTAATTTGATTATGGGCACTTCTTCTATTGGCGAGATTAACCAGTTCCGGATACCCAGTACCTTTAATCCACCACTACACCCTTTGCTTAAAATGATTGAACAGATATGTGAACTAGACATCCGTAACCTAACTAGGTCCGGACACTATAACAGTGTTGATCATTATAGAGAAAAGGAGTGTTTTGATTTTTTGAAGGTTAACGACATCAGGGTATGTAAACCTGATAAAGGTGGAGGAGCCGTTATTTTTGACAATTGTGATTACTCTAATAGGATGTCAATCTTATTGGATTCTCCTTCATATACAGTTAGTTCCCTCTCTGAAATTAATAAAGCCTATAGTTTAATTAAGAGCACTATTGAGGATATGTTCATTGAGGGGAGAATTTCTCAAACTGTGTATGATTATATGTTGACTTCCTATCCAAGATTTCCTTGCCTTTTTGGGATACCCAAGATCCACAAAGATCTTACTAACCCTCCTATGAGACCACTAGTGGACAGTAGAGGGTCCCCTACCTATGCATGTGTTAAAGTGGTTGACTCCATTTTACAAAAATATTTAGTGAATATAAAACAAATTTGCAAGTATTCTTGGACGTTTTTGAAGAACATTAACAATTTAGAATTTAACCCCAGTTTTAACTTTCTAACAATCGATGTAAAAGATTTATACACTTGTATCCTCCATGACATTGCTCTGGATTGGGTTAGTGAAACCTTAAAATTACAAGGATGTACTCTAAGTGAAGTAACCATGGTGACAGACCTTCTTGATTTAATACTGGACAACAACTTTTTTACTTTTGAAGGAGGTTTTTACCTCCAAAAAATTGGTGTCGCCATGGGTTCCCCGTGTGGGGCCAGTGTTGCCAACATGGTTATGGCACACTGGGAACATCTGTTTATATATCACAATTGTACATTTAAGGACCGCATTATTTACTACACATGGTTTCTTGATGATATTTTAATTTTATTGGATGGAGATTCAACGTGTAGTTCTGAGTTGGTTGAACACCTTAATTCTACTACCCCTTTTTTGCACTTTACACACACTTTTGATTCATTATCTATTGCTTACTTAGATATTTTATTAACAAAAGATATTACACTTTACACATGGGTAGCCTCAATTTATAGAAAAAATACCTACTGTAATTCTATGCTACATTTTACTAGTTGTCACCCTCTATACCAAAAACGGTCTATTATTAAAGGTCAACTAGTACGTGCAGCCCGCATTACTACACTCGATGATGTTTTTTATAACGAGTGTAAGTTTATTAAAGAGATGTTTCTCTGTCGAGGGTATCCTGAACTTCTTATTGACAAAATTATAGACGAAGTAACAATTAAATGTCACTCACAGTTTTATACTCCTATTTTGAATAATTTGGTGGGCCCACATACACCTACTACAACAGTGGTTACCTCTGTAACTAATTCTTACACTACATCATTTATAACATCATTTAATTTAAACAGTAGTGACTGTTTTAAAATCTTATTGAAGAACTGGAACATTTTCAAAGGTGACAACAGAGTTTTTCTAAGTGTAGGAGAACGCCCAGTAGTGACTTACAGAAGGGGTAAGAATTTGAAAGAATACTGTGAAGATAACAAAGTCATTATTGTAAGAACATCAGGAATGTATAAATGCCAATCTTGCAACTACTGTGCTCACATTTTAGAATCCAATAGATTTTTTTTGTTGATAACCACCAATATCTTCTAAAATTGAGAAACAATTGTAATTCCACAACGGTTGTGTATCTTGCTTTATGTCAGTCATGCCCTGCTTACTATGTAGGGAAGACTGAGAGAAGGTTACGTAACCGTATTTACAAGCATTTATATGCAATTAAAAAGCACAAACTTGAAAATCCACTAGCCAAGCATGTTGACCAATTTCCTGACCACCAATTCAAGTTCATTGTCATTGATCAGGTTAACACTAAACTACGGGGTGGGCCAGTAGAACTTAGATTAGAAGAATTAGAATTGACTTGGCAAATTAGATTAAATGCCTATACCCAACCAGGGCTTAATGAAGGGTGTACTATTAGTAGTATACTAAAACTTAAAAGTTTAGTTCGTTAGAACTTTGTTTAGAATTCATTTTTAAATGAAAGGTTGCCGAATAGTGGGTATAAGTTTACCATATAGTGTACAATATAATTATAATTACAGATTTTGTACAACTATTAACTATTTATATATTTATTTTTGTAGTTAATATAAATTAGTAAAATTGTTTACTGATTTAATGTTCATGATTTTTTAGTTTTGTTTTTTTAAAAATGGGTGTCTTCCTTGTTCTGACAAGTTTTTTGATAGGTTAATTGATGGTACCTACTTGTATTTAACTTGATTATTTTAACTTGTGTATTGTCTGATGAAGTTTGTGTTACACATAAACGAAAAGCGCTTAACCATTTTATCGAGTTCGTGTCTTCCTTACTTCATTGCTCAGAAATACATTTTTTTAGCTTCATCCACAGAATATATAAGGAACTTTTGATCATTGTAGTCAAAGGAGAGGATTGCTGGGTACTTCATTTGGTAATGTAGATTCTTTTTTATTAACAAAGCACAGAAAGGGGCTAGAGCTTGTCTCTGAGCTTTAATGGGCTGAGGCAGATCCTGTGAAATTGAAATCCTGTACCCCCTCTATGAGATGTTTTTCTTTTTCTTTGCAGCCATAAGACGTAAATTGACATGTGCAGCATTAAGGAGTTTTGCATAAATCTGTCTGGGCTTAGTTTCATTTTGAGCTCTTCATAATGCTCTGTGGACTCTTTCAACAGTAATTTCTTTTGCAAGGGTTTTATTTTCAGTAATATGCTCAAAAATTTCAGTTAGTATTACAGGCAATTGGGCTTGATCAAACTTTTCTGGAATACCATGTATTAAAATATTATTTCTCCTACTGCGAGCTTCTAAATCAATTATCTTTTGTTGTAAGTCACTAATAATTTTGTCCTTTGCATTTACCTTGGTCTGTAGATCATGTATCTGCATCTAGTTCTCTTCAGTTTTATTATCAATTGAGTTGATTCTTGTTATGATTTGATCCAGGTTTGAACCAATATAGTTTAATTTGTCTGAAAATAGCTTGACATCCACTTGTAAGGGTTGTAATGCAGTCTTAATATCATCCAGTGAAAGTGCAGAGTCAACTTTGGATTTAGTAGCTCCTTCATTCATCTCTTGCATTGATTTATTTATTCTTTGCCTCTTGGTTATTACATCCTTCTCAGGGGAAATTATAGAAGAAAGTTTAGTTTTTGAAGTTGTAGAGTCCATGGATTCTTGCTGGCTAGCCATCTCTAAATGAAAGATTTTTCAGGATTAGAACAAAGTTGAGTGGCTTAAAATTTCCTTTTTAAACTTCTCTTATTTAGAACACAGTCATTTGCAGAGAAGGATTCCACCATGCTGCCTCGGCCCTTCACAGAGTGAGTACAGGTAAGTACTTGAATAAAAAGTTTAAAATTAGCTTTTTTCAAAAATGCAGCTCTAGATCATATCCTTTAAATGTATTTAAGCAAAAATACCACTTTATTTTGACTTTTGGTGCCAGATGCAGATTATTTTGAGCAGATAGAATTAGTTGATACAGGAGCAGCAGAAAGTTTTTGTTCAGTGCTCGGTGGCCATCTTGAACTCATCTCCTTGACTTCTTCCATATTTTGCATGCTTTTTCATTTATTATCTTGCTTTTATTATACTGTCCTAACCTACTGTAACTTCTCTTTCCCTCTTCATAGGTATTAAGCCAGTACTGAAAAGTAACCAAAACCTTAAAATTTCAGTTTACCCCATGAAGAAGTAGCTGTCCAGAATTACTTTTGTGGAACCTTGGCATAACCCACTGATTCCTTCATATACTTATTTGTATGTTTTCTATAGTTGTATTTTTTGGTTATTTCCTTAAACATCTGCAGCACATCACTGGGACTTCCCTGTTTTCCCCCACCACCACCTAATATTTTACTGTCCCTAATCATCTCCTTTCTGCATTTTTAATTTAGTAAAAGTTCCCTTAACCCAACACTTTTAGCGTGCTGTACACCTAGCATTACTTAATTTTCAATCCCCTGCCCAGCAAACTTTAAAGGTCTCTCTTTACTTATTTTTCTGTAACTACAGGTTATCAGCATACCTCTTCAAACTTTTTTTTTCTTTAGCCTCAGCTTGGTCTTTTAAATTGTATTTTTTTCTTGCTGTGAACAGAATCACAACTCATCCCACTCCATTCGCCTTCGCTCAACATGGGCTCACTCCACTCCCCTACCCTACTCCCATTCTCACTCACTTCTCATATCATTTAATTTATAACTAACCCCCTTTCACCATTCCCTTTCCATCCCCTCCCCCCACTCTTCACCCTTCTATCAGCACATCATTTCCCCCTTATCCAATCACACACATTAATTTATCATTTCCCATTTCATATTACTCCCTCCCTTCCACTTCCTACCACACCCTCTAAACCTATTACTCCACCCCTATCTTACTCTCACCATATTCTGTTATTTCTCCTGTTCTGTTCTTATAGTTTCTACACTTTAACCATGTGATTATCCTTAACATCCCCCTTCCTTGTCTCCCTTTTCTCTCTCATTAAACCACTCCACCCCTCCTCCTTTTTGGGTTTAGAAAAATCTTCTAACTACTCACCTCTACCTCCTCTAACACACTACTCTCTTCCCTTTATCTCAACCTGTACATTTACCTGACTACCTTGACATTTAGCCATTTTGCTTACAATTTAACTAAGGTAATCTCCCAAACGAAAATCACAGATTACCTTATTTTTCACCCATCTCACCTTGCCACTCCATCTCATTCTGAATAATGTTTCTTTGCAGAATGATATTTGCCCTCCTCTCTATTGCCACTCTTACTATCTTTTACAACCTCTCCTCCTACTACACTCATTTAAGTTCCCTTCTTTGCTCTCCAACTTCTATCTACCCCACAACTCCATCTCAAACCTCACACTCATTTTCAAATACATCACCTCCCCATGCAATAAAATTTCTCCTTCCCAAAATCAAACTCCCACACTACTCCACCTCCACCCCCACAAATAAAGTGAAATACTACCTCTATCCTACCTCACATCACAACTACTCACTCACGCTCAGTAATCTTCTCCTATCAAGTGACACACATCCCAAACCTGGTCCTCACAGCCCTCTCCATTCTTACACTGAGCCCGCTAACCTAACTACACCACATATTCACACACCCAAAAAACAATTAACTCTATTCTCCATGAAAATCAGAAGCTTATTCAATAAAGTTAGTGAATTCCATGCCTGGATTGCCCAATACTCTCCTGACATTATCACACTCACTGAAACTTGGCTTAAACCCCACATGCCTGACAAAGATGTCCTACCCCCAGGCTATAACATCCTACATCTTAATCGGACCAAGAAAAAGGGTGGGGGAGTTGCCATCATGTTTTTCAGCCATCTTACTGTAAGCCCCCCTAGCTATGTCCACCCCCTTAGGATCTTCTGCAGAATTACTACTTGCCATTTGCAAAATCAAGGAACATAACTCATTCACCATTGCCGCATCTACATACGCCCAGGGGATAACATTCCCATACTAGAGAATATTCTCTCCTGGATTTCTCAACACTCACCTAATAAGCCCATCATGCTGGGAGATGTTAAACATCAACTGCCTGTCCTTCTCCTCTGATAGCCACATTAATCTATATGGCTTCTCTCAACTAATCTCCACTCCTACATACACTAGCAAACATATTAACTCTACTTCTGTCCTGAACTTGATACTTGTCACAAATCCACAAATATATCACTCCCCCAAAATTCTCCTTGACTCTCACAGTGTACCCTTTCAAGGTTCTCAGAGATTCTCCTCATCTTAACCATCCTCATAGGTATATTGAATATCACAAACTCTCACATTTTCATTCAGACATCCTTAACAACCATCTCTCAGCTATTAACTGGTCCTTTTTCAGTGATTTATCTCTTGACGATGCAGTACTTAAATTTAATTCTATATTTCTCAACATTCTTAATTCCCTTGCCCCCTACACACAGTTAGAGTCAAATCCTGTATATCTCCCTGGCTTACTCAATCCATTATCCACTCTCTCATCAAACCTTAAAAAATTCTGGAACTCCATTAACAAAATTCTACACCTGGAAATCCTACCTCTCTTAATCCTGGCCCAAACTACACTCCTCAAGAAATAGTATCAAATTTAAATACATACTTCATTGAAACCATCAGTAAATTCTCACCACAGCCAAACACTTGTACTAAAATCCGACTCCCCCAGATGCATCAACATCCTCCAATTCCTCTCTTGACTTCTCACTGAAAACTGTATCTACCAGCTATATTAAATCCTTACTCTGTAAGCTAAAACCCTGCTTTCCCCTCCATGGATAACTTACCTCCACTCTTTCTCCGAATGACTACTAACTCACTAGCCCTTTCTATCTCCATTCTCATGAATTGATCACTTCCTGAATTTAAAGTCCCCACCATTTGGAAAAAGTTTTACACCATACCCATTCACAATGGCGGCAACTCTTCTGTCCTTGCCAACTTTAGACCCATTGCTATTCTTTCACTTCTCCTGAAATCCTAAAAAATTGTGTCCATAAGCAAATACTACCTTACCTGCTACAAGAAAACCTCCTCATCCCTACACAACATGGCTTTCATCCTAAGCACATCACTTCTATTGCTCTTATCTCCTTCAGTAACACTATATCCCAAGCAAGGAATAACAACAAACTCATTTCTAGCCTAGTCCATGACCTTTTTAAAGATTTTGGCACTGTGTCCCACCCTCAACTTCTTAATAACCTCTCTGAACTTAATCTGTCCCCTTCTACCATCTCCTGGTTTGCCAGTTACCTCTCTGATAGGCTATAATCAGTTAGATGGCTCTCTACTATAGCTCTTGCCCTCCCTCTCAAAATGGGAGTACCCCAAGGGTCTATTCTAGGTACTTTTCTGTTGAACATTTTTACTAATCAGGTATATACCTCCTGTCCTCATTCATTCCTCATGCCATATGATGATGACTCCACAGTAATTACCATAGCAGACTCCCATTTTGACCCTAATACTCTAATGCAAAAATCCTTCCATTCAATTGAAAACTGTCTCTCTAAGAATCAGCTGATTCATAACCCTAAAAAAACAAAACTCCTGCTGTTCACCCCCAAATCCCTGATCCATCTTAAATCTACCTTCTCTATCTTCTCCCTTAATAATACACCCATCTCAGTCAAGTCTCACGCCATGCTTTTGGGAGTCATTATTGACAACCAACCATACCTCTCAACTGTATGGATTTTTGCCTCATATTTTTTGTCTGTTCCTCACAGAATTTGTGATTTTTATGGATTTGTGTGGTAAATCAGTGAGGACTGAATTCCCTAAATAATGACAGTCATTTGAGTTTCAGACTTCATATCCTTCAGAAAATGCATGGTAACACAAGACCTTTTATTCTATCAACTTTCTAAGTTTATAAGAGCAATATTTAAAATGTGTCCCTATTTTTGGGATTTTTCCCCCACATTATGCTTAGCTTTGCCCAGATTGTTTGTGTTAAGAGGTTAAGAGCCATGTGACCAATTCAAATTTGATCTACACATCACCTATAACATTAAAAAAAAAAAATCATCAAAAACTCAGACTTCTGTATCTGAACAAAAAAATTCTCACCAACAGTTCCAACATGTCTCTGTCCTATGCTTACCTCCTTCCAAGCCTCTTCTATGGTTCAAAATCTTCATAAACCTACAATTCTCACTCCTGTCTAAACCTGAATCTACTTACAACAAAATAGCTAGATTTACAGCAGGTCAGACTTATTAGTCTTGCCAC